>NW_015169210.1:812-7443 GCF_001447785.1 Gekko japonicus
CAGTGAATATACAACACACAGGACCTGATACACAGAATGATATAATTATATTCATTTGCATATTTGGCAGGCAGGGGGGAGCCCTGAAAAGTTCTGGTGGCCTGGGAAAGGTGGCCACTGGCAGGGGACTGGGGCAGGGGAAATGTGGGGAAACCTTCCATATAAAAGCCTTATTGCTGCTGTGCTGTATTGACAATTGCAGCAGCAATGTGGGAACTGCACAACCCTGGCCCCTTGTGGAAAACACCACCATAACTAGAAATGTACTGATGGGAAAAGAAACCTGTAAAATGTATATTTCTGACATAAATCAGGGAGACTAAGCTAGCTATTACCAGGGCTGGAGTCTTCTCGGTGGCGGCCCCTACCTGGTGGAACGAGCTCCCGGAGGAGATCAGGGCCCTGAGGGACCTTTCGCAGTTCCGCAGAGCCTGCAAGATGGAGCTCTTCCACCAGGCATTTAATTAGGGGCCACCGCTACTGCAGGCCGCTACTGCAGAGCTCTGGCCCGTGGTTCCAACATCCAGCTGATTATGAGCAGAAACATCGGAGAATATCTGGGCAGTGGAAATTCACTCTGACAATATACCATCTAGGCTAATTTTAACTGCCGCCAGCCCTTTGTGTTTATATTGTTTTTACTTGTGTGTTTAAATCTTTGTATTATTTTAAGCTGTATTTATGTTTTTATGGAAGCCGCCCTGAGCCTGCTTTGCGAGGAGAGCAGAGTATAAATCTGATAATAAATAAAAAATAAAAATAAACAAATAAATAAATGAACAGGGTAATATCAAAAGATTCACATCCTTGTATCCTCGTTTAGAAATAAATGAATGTATCTTGATGTGTGATGAAGGCAGACCCATCTGGAATGGAACTGAAGTGAGCTAGCACAATCAAGTTGGGTTGTAAGGTGTCCCCGGGCCACGGGTGGGGTGGGTAGGGTTGCCAGCTCCAGGTTGGAAAACTGGAGATTTGGGGATGGAGCCTGGGGAGGACAGGGACCTGGGGGGGGGTAACAATGCCATTGAGTTCACCTTCCAAAGCATCCATTTTCTCCATGGAAACTGATCTCTGTAGTCTGTAGATGAGGTGTAATTCCAAGGGATCTCCAGGTCTCACTTGGAGGCTGGCATCCCTAGGTGACCTGGTCATTGTCAAATTAGGGGATTATTGGATAATTTACAGACCTTTTTTGACTGTGCACTTTTGAAATATTGCAGTTGGTGGCTGATTCGTTCTGCTGGTAGTTGTATACTTATGACGACTATGTGGCGACTCTGTGAAACTTGGCTGGGCCTGCTGCTCTGTTGTGGTTTTTTGGTGTCGGCTCCCTACTTCTGAGTTTGTAAACAATGTAAAAGTGGCCCTCAGTGTGATTAGGGTTCTGCGCCCTTGCTCCATAGAAGCAAGTGTGCCGTTTCCTTGGTGGGGAAAGCAACTGGTTTTCATGGAGCTGTGTGTTCTCCATAGAGTTGCCAGGCCTGGGTTGGAGAATACCTGGAGACTTTGGGGGTGGATCCAGGAGAGGGAGGGGAGGGGCCTCAGCCTGGTACGATGCCATAGAGTCCCGGCCCCGGGCTCCTGGCAGGCCCCACTGTAGAGTCGACCTCCCCACTCGCTTATTTGCTAGCGCTCCACTGTGCCCCCAGCCATCTTCACTGCCCAGTGGCACAAAGAACAGGGCTGTGGGCAGTGGGTTGTAATCTCTCCAGTCCCCATGTAGAGGCTGGCGATCCTGGCAGTGGGAGGGCTCATCAGCGGGCAGGGGAAGGGGGCACAGGCGTGTGGGAGGCGTGCTGGTGAGGGGAAGGGGAGCATGGCCATTTTCTCCAGGTGAGCTGGCGGTGGGTGGAAGAGGGGAGGAGGCCCCTGGGAGATCTAAGTCCAGGGCCCTCAGAACCTGGAGCTGGCCTGGAACCGCCTGTCAGTGTGACTCGAACACTGTTGTCAGAAGGAAAGACTCTTACCGTCCACCCCACTGCTAGCACCACCCCCAGGGCTTGTTTGCACTACCAGGTGGCAGCTACGAGCCAAGAAATGCTTATGTAGCCTTCACTTCTGGTTCCCCATCGCTGTTGTTTGAACGTTCCATGTGCTGGCAATGATGGAAAAGGCTGTGTGTGTGTTTTTTTTTACTGGTGCTGCTCACTGGAAGGTTCTGAAATGATATACCCAGGGCTGGCTCGCTCACTAGGCGAACTAGGCGTTCGCCTAGAGTGCACCGGCCCTTGGGGGCACCAAACGGCACCCGCCCTCCCTCCCACCAAAAGCCCTCTCCCTGACCGGGTGACCGCCGCCCACCGCCGGAGGAAGCCGCCCAAGCCCGAGGTGGTGGCGCTGCCGCCCGCCTTGGAGCTTGGAGGCGGCACCAGATGGACCCAGGCGGCAGGGTTAGGTTCATCCCGTGGCCGGGGCCTGCGATGGGTCCGTGGGTGGGTGGACGGGTGGCGATGGAGTTGTCGCCGCCGGTGGCTATGCTAATGAGCTCCGGCAGCTCTTTTTCTACAACAAGACCCCTGCCAAAACCCAATGGGGGGGGGATGGATCCTTCCCAGAGCTGGGTTTTGGCGAGGTGCAAGGAGTAGGCCGGAAAGGACTCAGGAAACTGCGAGCGCACTTGGTACCTGCAGGAGGGGGATCAGTGACCCACTTCGAGCTGGGGATATCGTGGGCCGGTGGTATTTGGGTGAGAGGGTGCCGGAGTGGGGGAGGGAGGCGGAGGCCGGCCGGATTGGGATCTGGTCTGGCCCGGAGGAGCGGAGGGGCAGCCCCGACCGGCACGTCTCTCCAAGCCGTGGGCCTCCTGAATGTCGGGGGAAGAAGCAGGTGTGTGCGAGGAGGAGCGGGTGCTGGAGCTGCTGAGCTACAGGCTGGCAGGCTGTGTGGCGGCGGCGATGCTGGGGCGCACCTTCTGTGTACCCGACAGGCGCAACTCGTTGGCGCTGCTGGGCGGCTTTGCACCGGCCCGCCTGGGCTGGATGGTGCAGGAGGTGCCCTCCTTCCTGCTGCCACTCCTCCTCGTCCTCTGCAGCGACGGCGCCCAACTCCATTGCTGGCGGGAGCTACTGGCATTGCGGGGGGGCGCACAGGGGGGCTCCAGAAGGGATCCTGCCTAGGGTGCAAAATAAGCTAGGGCCGGCCCTGGATATGTCACCTAGAGAATAATGTGTCCAGTCGCACCTTAAAGACCGACATGATTTCTCGAGCATAAGCTTTCGAAGGAAGCTTTGACTCTCAAAAGTTTATATGCCCTGGAAATCTTGTTGGTCTCTTAGGTGCCGCTGGACTCAAATTTTGGTCTTCTGCTGCAGACCGACATGGCTCCCTACCTGAAACTATAGGGAGTGTGTTTCTGAACGCAAAGGGTAATTGGATGTTCTTGAGGGTGGGAAGGAAGATATCAGGGAGAAGCTTCGGAAAGCAGGCATTCAGAGTATGAGCTTAGATTGCTCTGTTTAAATAAAGCAATGCTTTGATCCCTGTTTAAATTTGTCGAAGATCTGGGGAGAGAGGGAGACTTTGCAGAGTTAGAACTAGAAAAAAAACAGCAAAAAGGAAAGTGTGTCCTTGGCCGGAATAAGAAACATGCAACAGATTGGGTTGCCAATTAGAAACACGCACACGCACACGCACCCCTCAACAGTGCAGTGCAGAGTCCTAGGGTTGCCAGCTCCAGGTTGGGAAATACCTGGAGATCTGGAGCTTGGGGAGGGTGGGGTTTGGGGAGGGGAGGGACCGCGGCAGGGTATAATGCCATAGAGTCCACCTTCCAAAGCGGCCATTTTCTTAGGGTTGCCAAGTATAGCTTACCTCCGCAGCGGTGGAATCCCAGGTGGATAGAGTTTCCCCTCCGATGGTCGTGGCCCCGCCCCCAGCGTGCCCGGCGTCATAACGTCACTTCCTGGTGACGCGCACGCCGGGGTGGGGTTCCACGGCAGCGGGAATCGGGCCTCCAAAGCGGGGGGTTACTCGCCCCCCGCCCCCACTTGGCAGCCCTACATTTTCTCCAGCGGAACTGATCTTTCTCGCCTGGATCTCCAGCCACCACCTGAAGACTGGCAACCCTAGTTAGGACCAATAAACATCCTGCCTCAAGAAGAGTCCTGGGGGACCTTGAAAGCTTGTTCATTGCTTTGTGAACTTTGGATTGGTGTGAAATGTATTTGGTTTTCTGTTGGACAAACAATAGATCCTGCCATTCTTGTTTGCTTTGTCCAAGAGGGGGATTCTGCAACGGAGGGGAAACATTGCCATGTCTAGCAAAGGGTCTTTGCTGATGAGACTCAGACACTCTCCAGTATTACGCCATCCAAATTGGCTTCTATAAACTCTTAACCTAGTGGGCTATGAATCTCCAGCTCTGGGACTACGTTTTTCTTCTGCTCCCTGCCTTGCCAAGGTCCTTTGTGTTCCAATCAGCACTGAAGAGAGAGCCAAAATGCAGCAGGTTTTCATATTTTTAGAAATGGAAGAAGCCACTTCTTGCTCTACTGTGCAGCAGCCTGCAGTGCAAACTAAGATCTGTCTTGCGCTTTCCACAGTCTGCAACACAGCCTGCATACCGTTTTAAGACAAGGTGGGCTTTTCCCATCTTGCCCTGCATTTGGTTATTCCTTAGAGCATTTTTAAACAGCCCTTCTCCAAAACTGGATTCATCATCGACTTGCACCTCTACCTGCTTTTTGTTAAACAGAAAACAGAGAGCATAGAGGCAGAGCTCTGGAGAGGATTGCCAACCTCCAGGTGGCGGCTGGAGATTTCCTGGGATTACATCTAATTGCCAGGCGACAGAGATCACCTGGAGAAAAAGGCCACTTTGGAGGGTGGGCTTTATGGCATTATACACCATAGAAGTCTCTCCCCTCCCCAGCCCCCTCCTCCTCAGGCTCCACCCCCAAAATCTCCACATATTTTCCAACCCGGAGCCTGCGACTCTAATTCTGGATGATATTTTGGTTGGTCTCAATAAAAGACATTACCCTGTTGTCTGCTGATCTTTTAAGTGTGTTGGATTCCCCCACCAAAACCTGAGGTTTTTAAAAAAAGATACGAAAGTCCTCTGAGAGTTTATTCGGATATGCTTCGGCATTACAGCCCATTGGGGAGGGCAGTATATAAATCTAAATAAATAAATAATAGAGTATTAGGTTTTGAATGGGGAAATACTGACAGATCTTTCACCTTCTGCTCGTCACGGGGGACCTTAGAGAGGCAGGGGCAGGACCTCTAGCAAAACCAAGCGCTGCTTTTCTCTCTTTGGACCAGAGTGGTTCTTAATTTAAAGAGCAGTGGCAAAAGCACTGCAACAAATGGGCGCCTGCAACTATTTTGCCTTTCAAAACATCGAGGGTGCCACGGCTTGAGGAAAGAGGAGGAAGATTTCTGAACATTGAATCCCCACCTGTTAGGGATGCCAGTCCTCCAGGTGGGGCCTGGGGATCTCCCGGAATTAGAGCTCATCGCTATATTGCAGAGGTCAAGTCCCCCTGGAGAAAAGGGATGCTTTGGAGGGTGGACTCCATGGCCTCGTACCCCAATGAGGTCCCTCCCCTCCCCAGGCTCCACCCCCAAATCTCCAGGAGTTTCCCAGCCTGGATCTGGCAACCCTACGTCCCATCCCCCCCCGCCAGTGGTGGGGGCGGGAACCTGACAACCTTACATTCTTCCCGTTCAGGATCCCTAAAACAACAACAACTTTGAAGTATAGGGATTATCTGGAAACCCTGTTCTTGTGTCAGTTTTTCACATCGCCCCCCTTCTACTTCCATTCCCCACCCTCGCCCCGCACATGGGAGACACGAAGGGCCTTCCGTCGGGAACCCGACGTCTCTCATCAAGCGTACGGAGACCGCAGCCCCTCAATCATAACAACACGGGGGCTCCCCCTCCCTCTTCTGCCTCCGTCCTCCCTGTTTTCGACCCCCCACGAGAACGCCGCTTTCGGTTGGCTCGGGCGGCTGCATGTAAACAGAGCGGCGCGCCCCCATTGGTCGGGCTTCACCCGTGGGCGGGGCCGACGGGCGGACCGGGGGAAGGCACACGCCGAAGAGATATAGGCGCCGCAGCCGGCGTTCGCCTTCAGAGCCGGCGGCGGAGTGGAGGAGGAGGGAGGGGGAAGCGGAGCGCGGGCGGCGGACGGAGCCTTCTCGGTGCGCGCGGCCGGAGGACAAGGCAGCGGCCATGCTGTGCTATGTGACCAGGCCGGACGCGGTGGTGATGGAGGTGGAGGTGGAGGCCAAGGCCAACGGCGAAGACTGCCTCAACCAGGTGAAGGGGTCTCGCGGAATGGCCGTTAAGGGGGGGGGAGGAGGGTTGACCGCCAACCGCCAACCGCCAACGGCTCTCCCGCGTCCTCGCCGGCTCGAGGTGCCAATCAGAACCGGCCTCCCGCCTCCCTCCGCGCGCCCCTCGCGCGCCGTGCAGAAGCCCCCGCGCGCTGCCTCTTAAGCAAACCATTCCTATTCCTCGGGGTCGAGTGGAAGCGGCAGGGGTGGCGGAGGAGGAGGAGGGACTGCGACGGCCTCGTCGCTGCGGAGCCTGCAGCGTCGCCGCCGCCGCCGCCTGCCTGCCTGGCCTCCCACACGCGGTTTCCTGAACTGGATCCGCCGCCGCGAAGATGCCTCCGAAC
>NW_015169210.1:7588-26745 GCF_001447785.1 Gekko japonicus
AATTGTTTGCTCTTAACTTTAACGCCAGTAGCTCGCAAAGTAGAATTTTTGCTCACAAGACTCCACAGCTTAGAGGGAACATTGGTCGTGGGGGCCGCTCCGTGGCTTGCAGCGGTGGTGGACCTGCGTGAGCATGGAGCGCTGGACCTCTTCTCTTGGTCCTAAGGTGGATGGGAAGAGGTCTGGGCGGTCTTGTCTTGGTCCCCCTCCACCCCAGCAGTGGTCCTGCTACATCCCCCTGGTTTGTGCTCGTTTAATAACTCTGCACTGGGTGCTCACGTTTGTGTCTCTGGCTTCTTTCACACACACACACACACTCTAAATAATGCACTTTCAATCCACTTTTCAATGCACTTTGTAATTGGATCTTGTGTGAAATGACAAAATCCACTTGCAAATGGTCACTGAAGGGGACTGAAACTGCATTGTTCAGCATGCATGAAAGCACCCTCGGGCTGCGGTCACACAAGCTAAATATCCCATTTTCAATCCGCTTTCAGGGCACTTTCCAACTGGGTTTTAGTAAGAGTGAACTGGCAAAATCCAGTTGGAAAGTGCACTGATGGTGGATTATTTAGTGTGTGTGTGTGTGTCCGCAGCCTTGGATGGTAAAAAAGAGCAAGAATCCAGGAGCACTTGAAAGACAGGGTAGGAGCATGACCACGGAAACGTCTTCGGACAGCGCTGGCTCTTCGGCTTTGAAACGGAGATAAGCACTGCAACCCTAGAGTCGGACTCGACTGGCTTTCGAGGAAGGGAACCTTTACCTTTACTTTAGGAGCTTTCTTGAGTTGTGAGTAGCTAAAGAAGGGAGTGGTGACTCACAAAAGTGCCCACCCTGCCACAAATATTGTTAGTCTTTCAGGTGCTCCTGGACTCTTGCTCTTTTCTACTTCTACAGACAGACTAAAGACTAACACGGCTACCCATCTTGATCTAGCGCTCAAGCCGTAGAAACAAGAAAGAGGTAGCACCTTAGAGACTAATGAAATTTGTGGCACGGTAGGAGTTTTCATGAGTTGTGAGTATCTGAAGAAGTGAGCAGTGCCTCAAAGCTCCGACCTTAGAGCAGATATTGTTAGTCTTTCCTGTGCTGCTGGACACTTGCTGTGTTCTACTGCTACAGGCAAACTAGCACAGATAACCATCTTGATCTGTCTTGGATGGTGTGAGGGACGTCTCTGTGTTTAGGTGCGTACAAGATGCTGAGTGCTGTTGAGCAACTGGAATTATCCTTGCTGGTTAGTTTAGGCATGTCTTTAGTATTAGGATGATGCAGGAGGTTTTTAAGCAACTGGATTGGGCTTCCTGATGGGTTTAGGTATGGAGTGTTAGCAGAGAACACATCTGATCAATTGTGCCTGGTTGGCTGGGAGGTAAGAAAAACCTGAGAAACCCTTTCTGGAGTTTTTTTGGGGGGGGCACAATGTTTTGCTTTAGTTCACTTGCAGTTCCTCCAGTATCAAGTGGTATATTAATGGTTGGTAGATTTCCTAGTTAAACTTTTATTACCACACATTGCTTCTTCTCTCCTGTATACTAACATTAGTATTTTTTTTATTTATAGGTTTGCAGACGTTTGGGGATCATAGAAACTGATTACTTTGGACTCCAGTTCACAGGCAGCAAAGGAGAGAACTTATGGTTGAATTTGAGAAACAGAATATCCCAGCAGATGGATGGTCTGCCTCCTTACAGACTGAAATTACGGGTTAAGTTCTTTGTGGAGCCCCATCTTATTTTGCAAGAACAGACAAGGTAAGGGAGAATGAACAGTTTCTAACTGTGTAGCATGCGAATTGTATGTACAATTTTAGTTTGTGGCTCTCAGTGTGTTTGGAGTTGAATATAATGTTCTGGTCGTATTGTAAAGTGGGTTTTATTGTAGAAAATAAAAATTCCTGTAACTTACTGTGTAAAGAAGGGAGTTAGAAAACAAGACTGTAATAGAGTACTGGCTCCCTTGCCCGATGGTAACCTTGTAAGAATGTTACTGCAGGTCATTATATAATGTTCCAAACAGGAAACTGTTCTCCCAGTGTTTCAACTAACTGAACTTCTTTTAATCTGCTCTCATATTACAGTACTGATTCAAGCTACTATAGCCGTCTTTCAAACCACAAAGGGAAAGCAGCTGGTTTTTATCAGCTTTGAGAAATACATTTAATATATTGTTCTGGTTCTTAAACTTTAATTGAACCATTTACCAAAACAGTCTAATTTTTAAAAAATCATGTGCAGAACATAACATTTCTGTGTGGTGGTGACTAGATAGTTGTGATAACATTTTGCACTGGCTGTCAAATGTTTGAAATGTAGTGTGAGTTGATGTAAAGGTATGGTGAGAAAATAGAAACCAACCCTTTTGTACAGAAGTGTTTGTGTCCATATTGTATTTATTTGTGACATATTTGTCTTACATTTCTCCTAAAAAAGACTTAAGGTGGGTAGACTATACAGTGGTTGCAAATCATTGGATAGATTCTGTGGAGGACTAGGGCACTTTCTGTTCTGTAATTAATGTTGTCAGTCAGTACATCAGCCTTGCAGCAGGATTATTTGTGAGGCAGGTTGTTAGCAGTGCTCTGTGAAAGAACGTCTTGAAAACCAACATATGTTGTTTAAACTACTTATGATTGCCCTGTATCTGACATTGTTTAGTTTGAAATGTGGGTATCTGAAGTATAGCATGGATCATTGTGCACAGTTTGAGTCCAGTGGCACTTTTAAGACCAACAAAGTTTAATTCTGGGTATAAACTTTCGTGTCTTAAAGCTGCCACTGGACTCACACTTTGTTCTATTGCTTCAGACCAACATGGCCACCCACCTGGATCTATGATCAGTGTGATTCATGGAAGTAGTACATTCATGAGTTAGATTTTATTTCCTATTCGATTCCTGTTGGGAGTATATTTCCTATTAGATTCCTGTTTGAGATGTGTTTGGGCATGTTTTAAAATAATCATATAGGTCTCCATTCTTTGGTAGATTTTTTTTCACTGTTCAGCCACCGTTATTGTTAAGGGAATTAAAATGTGTATCTGATGAAAGAATATTTATTACGTTAGTTCAGGATTTGGTTCGTAAGAATACAGCATGGGGTAGGACTTGTGTGATGTTAGTTCTGTTAAGTTGCATAATGCTTGGCTTGCGGTAGGCTGAAACTGTTGTTCATTTTGTGTCAGTGAATGATATAATTTTTTTTCTCCTATCTACACTTGCACTGTGATGACTAGGAGGTATGTTCTGTCACATTTTTTGATAAATCAAATCTTCTGGCCTGCTTGGGAAGGCCATGAATGCTAGCTAACTCCAAACAATGAGATGACAAGTACGCAAACACTGTGGAGATAGAGCAAGATAGGTAGCCATCTGTAGCAGTAGAAAAGAGCAAGAGTCCAGGAGCACCTGAAAGACTAACAATATTTGTGGCAGGGTAGGAGCTTTCGTAAGGCTGAAGTGAGCAGTGACTCACAAAAGCTCATATCTTGCCACAAATTTTGTTAGTCTAAGATACTACTGGACTCTTGCTCTTTTCTACTACATACATGTCTGTTTGCCCATGTGTCCTTTCAGGTTTCAGATTTTTAGCGTTCACACGTCCTTTCCTATTTGGTATCTTTGCTGAAGAACAGGGAAAACTTAGAGCAGAACATAATCACCCTTACTGGAAGAAGCAATGCCCTTGCCTGTGATGATTGTTCACGTATGCATCCACTGATCTGAGATTAAATCGTTTTCAGTACTTGCAGTATCAGCAATAGAGAGGCAGTTTATAGAGCTGGTATTGATAAGATGGCTATATTGGTGTGTTGAGGGTTCAAAGAGTGGCTGGGATGTCAGGAGGTTTTTTGCTTTTTAGTATAAAGCGCAGCGTTCAAACATAGACCGTATCACTCCGAATTTATTAGTGTTTGGAAGTGTAATTGACTGCTTTGATTTGTTTTGACCCATTCTTAATGTCATTCAGAAGGCAACATTAAATCACCAACAAAGCTTCATGCTTAATTGGATAGGTATGTGGTTTTTCAGATCAGCTTTCCACAGTGGTGTATCATTGCTATTACATTTGTCGGTTCAACAGTGTTCTTCTACATTGATGCAGGGGGTGGGGAGCTGTGGCATCTATAACTTCACAATCTGTAATGTATTAAAAACATGTTTCAGAGATGTATTCAAAGTTCAGATGTTTCTTCATTTGAAGCACTTTACAAATATTTTGCGAGGCTGAATACTCATGAAAGACAGATGCACAAGTATACACAGGGTTTAATGGAGATGATGATTCTGTGTTTTGCCATTTCAAACCTGATGTCACTGTGTGTTTTACTGGGGCTGGGGGAGTTATCTGACACTCGAATCTAGTCTTTCCTCTAAGAAGTTCAAGGCAGCTTGCATGGCGTTTCCCCGGTATTTAGGATTACTCATGGGATTCAGTCAAAACGTGTAATTCCCGAGATCCAGAAATGCGTTGATGTAAAATTGGGCCTCAGGTTTCATGGGGTGTGGCGGACATTTCTGTGGTGCAGTGAAGTCTGTGGCCGCCTGCTATTCTGGGGAAGCAACAACAATGTAACTATAGGTCATTGACTGAAAGTAACCCTTGGTAATAGCTGCTACCAAATCAGCAACTGCTGTGCTGGAAGAGAGGAGAGCGTACAGAAATTCGACTCCCGATTGGTCTGCAGCCATTGTTTTGGGCAGAGAGTTCTGCTTTTGTGGTTGAGGCTTTTCCTGAAACAAGTTAGCAAGTATAAAAACTTCAGTCTGCTTCTAGATTACTGAGTAACACTGTCAGTTGAATAAACAAAATCCAAACCCTAACCTTAAATATCCTGAACATAGCATTAAGGCTTGTAAAATTAGTGTTGCAGCTGAAATAAAGTGACATTTTTGTATGGTTATATATGTGGCACAGTTTTGCATTAGAAGCATCTGGTGAATATATTGCCTAGAATCCCTAAATCTGAGGCAATAAAACCAGGGTTTTGGCTTGGCTAGTGGACCATTTTGGATATGACATGGATTTGAACAACTTGTTAGCTTTCTTAGACATTTGCATATATGGGATATTTATCAACTGGAAATGGCAGTTTTAATGTATTGACATTAAAGTAGATGTGACATTCACAGCCACGTGCAATAAAATATTGTGGCTGTTAACTGAGGCAAGTATTGAACGCATCTGACTACATGAAGTGGAGTTGAACAGCCAGTAGTAACCTTTCACCTAATTAATCAGTGCAGTAAGCTGGAAGTCTGAAGTCTGGTGTTTTTTGTTTGGTATAGGTAAAGGATTATATACTGCAATTTTATCTACCTGTCAGCTGCTAAGAATCCTGCATTCTGAGTAGTAGAGAAATTGGGGTTACTTCATGTGTTTAGTGCTTTCCTGTATTTATGTAATTTTAATGTAGTGTACTGCTGCAAATAGCAGTGTCTTAGTTAGATCAATGTATCAAAAGAGGTGTGGCTTTGATTGTTGAAGGTGGACAGAGGCTCAACTAAATATTTTTACAGTCCTGGTACTAGCAGAATCTCCTGTAACTCAAAATGGTGGATATATTTTAAGGTAGTTTAAGAGGTTTGGTCTATTTCAAGTTATACTAGTATGTTGAACTTTGTCAATTAGCACAAACAAGAAGCGGGGACCCGTGATATTCGCAGGGGGGAGAAGGAGCTCCACGTGGAGGAGGAAGCAACTGCAGGTGAGCCTTCTCCCCTGCACTGATGGCAAGGCCCGGGCCTGCCAATCCTTCTCCCCCCCCCAGCACCGACGGCGAGACCTGTGCAGCTCCCAGCCACCGGGCCCACCAATCCTCTCCTGCCCACCCCCTGGTCTGGTAGCGAGCCACGTGAGCCTGCTGAGCCGTCTCCCGCTCCCCACAGGCACCGACGGCGAGGCCTGAGCAGCTCCCACCTGCCGGGCCCGCCGAGCCTTCTCCTGCCCCCCCTCCCGGCACCGGTGGCGAGGCCCGAGCAGCTCCCAGCCACTGAGCCTGCCAATCCTTCCCTCCTGCCCACCACCCCCCCGGACTGGCAGCGAGCCGTGTGGGCCTGCCAAGCTTTCTCCCACTCCCCCCCCAAGCACTGGCGGCGAGGCCAGAATGGCTCCCAGCTGCTGGGCCCACCAAGCCTCCCCCCCAACGGCCAGAGCGTTCTCTGCACATGTGCAGGGAACACTTTTACTTTTGGGGGGATTTAAATATATCCCATGTATCTTTTTTCAACTTTTTAGATTTTTCTGCACACCTGGGGACTGTTCCCAGTGTGCAGGGAAATCTCTTTGCCCCAAAGTGCCCCCCTCTGTGTGGATTTAGATATCCTCACAGAGGGGGCAACTTGGCTATTAGATATATAGATGTGCCATGAGCTTTGGCTGTGGGAAAACGTGCATTGCTATCAAGTGTATTATACCTCCTAGAGTTCAAATATATAGAAAACTGTAGATAATACACTGTAGATTGAGGTGGGGGGATCGATTGCCCATTCTTGCTGCTATCTGCCCATCCCACATAACATATTGATCTAGAGGGACCCTGAATTTTTCCAGAGGGATCAGGGGGCTCCTGGTGAAAGATGGTAAGACTCATGTACCGTGTAACAATATACTCTTAAATGTCCATATATTCTTATTATTCACTTTTATTTTAAAGAAGTTGTTGAAATATTTCATAGCATTGTCCTTGATCTGCATGAAGAGGCACAAGTCCAAATAGTAAATGAAAACAGTATCTTATTTTAATTTCTTGGTGTTCAAACCAGCTCTTCAGTTTCAGCTAGTTGCCTTTTAGGACTTTGTACTGGACCATTACAGGTCTGCCAGTGATTCTAAGATTAGTTCCAAGAACTCATGGTGTTTTGCATGCAGCACTTTATATCAAAGTCTCTGTGTTAAACTTTGCTGGGAAATGGGTGCAAGCATAATGGTAAGGAACTCTGAGTTCTTTTCAGGCTGCTAGTGTATAGCCTTGACATTTCTGAGGCCCTTTCTTCTAAGGCTCACCAATTCTGAGATGTATTTATCAGATATATACCTGTGAATGTAACCTGTATTGCTCAGAATATGTACGTTTTTTAAAGTCTCACCTTTTGTATCACCCATTTATGATGCGCACAAACATGAACAGGCTTTTAGCATAGTATGTCAGAACACTCTTTGTTCCCTCCCAGATGTTACGCTTATGCTAAATTTCCTTCTGTACCTTGTATATCTACAGCAGTGTTGCTGTGAATGATTGTGGTTCAGGTGTTGTTGGCTAACTGCGCTCTAATGTTTTAGTTGTAAAATTAATTTAACCAAAGGTGCAAAGTGAAGAGCGGACAAGTAAAATCTTGGTCTGTTATGATCTAAATCTTCCTTTGGTTTCATACCTTTCTCTAGGCGTTGATTTAAAGGGGAGGGGACCTGTATCAGCTGATTATGGGGTTGACTGTTCCTTTCCATCTGTCGCCTGCACCCTACAATTATGGGTGCAGAAGTTAGTGTATGAAGACAACAGAAGTTAAATACTTGTTCTTAAATATCCACCATGGAAGTGCCTGCTTCTATCTTATAATCAAGCCCTAGAATGAAGAGCACACACTGACTTTGATCTTATTGTTGAGCTGGTTGAACAGAGAACAGTTATTACTAGGCAATCATCTGTACCATTTGGAAAAGGAAAAAGTTTACCACTGTATTCAGTCTTGCCCCTTACCTCCATCTTGTTATCTTACATTCTGTTCACCTTTCTGCTCCAGCTTCTTCACCAACCCTGCTTCCAGATCCTTGTTGCCCTCTAGTGCTATAGGTGTAGTCTGGTCTGGAAGAGAGGGGGAAAAGATAGTGAATGTTGTTTGACTCAGCCTTAAATGGTGAATGAATCTAGGAACTGGTTTTGGGATGGTGCAAAGGATCTGTTGCCTCCTTCTCCACTTCCAGAGCCAGTTTTCCAACTTATTTCTGTTACTCAGTAGTATAGTTCTGCTAGAACATAACAGGCTGAGAGCAAGGTATGATACATTTTGTGTTATTTCTATAGCACCATCATTGTAGGTAGCCTGAGGGAGAAACTGAAGCTGATCTGTGAAATGATTGAGGTGAGATTGTAATGGCTAGGTGTACCCTTCCCCACATTTTCACTAATCTTTTTTTATTCTGAAGCTAAAGAAGCCAAATAATGTACTATTTTAATTCAGTTAGTATCTTGATTGTTTGGTTTTGACTTATATCCCACCCTCCCCTGCAAGCGGGCTCAGGGTGGGTCACAGCATTTCAATCACATCCTGTATATATAAAAGCCCAGCGTATTGCACTTTCCAGCTCTCCCATTGGCTGGGTACTGGGTCTGTTCCTCTCCCCCACCCACTGCCAGCCTGGATACTCTTCCCAAACAGAATAAACTGCCAAAACGGCTGTCTCTCCTGACAAAGCCGCTTCTACTTGGCTCCTCTGTGGCTGGCTAGCTACTGAGGTGGGCCACCAGCAGTCCAAACCATTCTCTTCTCCTCCTGCTGTGGGGCTAACTTCTCTCAGTGGCTGTTGCTAGGCAACCAAGCTTGGCTCTGTCAGTAAAAAGACAATGGCAGGAGGCCCTTTCCAGGCCTACTTTGGCCTTTGTGGGGAACTCATTGGGGCCGGTCCTGACTAGGGTTGCCAGCCCCATGTTGGGAAATTCCTAGATATTTTGTGGTGTATCCTAACGAAGCCAGAGTTTGGGAAGGGGAGAGGCCTCAGCTAAACAGAATGCCATAGAGTCCACCCTCCAAAGCAGTTATTTTCTCCTGGGGAACCAATCCCCAGGTGAGGGCTGGAGATCACTCAGAATTAAAACTGCTCTTCAGATGGCAGAGATCAGTTCCCCTGGACCTGGAGAAAACGGTTGCTTTGAAGGGTGGACTCTGTGTCATTGTACTCTGCTGGGGTCACTTCCCTCCTGCTTGGGTCCCCACTGCGGAGAAAGACTATAATAATTTTCCTAGGTAGAGGCTGCAGGTGGGGGGGGAGATGGAAAGCTGAAGTCAGAGGGGCAGATAAAGGTAGGTTGATTGTTGGCTGGGAAGGAGATATGGTTGCCAACTTCAGGTTGGGAAATTCTTGGAGATTTATGGGGTGGGGCCTGGAGAGGGTGGGGTTTGAGGAGGGGTGGGACCTCAGACAGGTACAAAGCCATAGACGCCACCCTCCAAACCAGCCATTTTCTCCTGGGGATCCATTGCTTCCAGTCTCCAGGTGAGGGCTGGAGATCACTCAGAATTACAATTGCTCTTCAGATAGCAAAGATCAGTTCCCCTGGAGAAAATGGTGGACTCTGTGTCATTATACCCTGTTGAGGTTGCCACGGCAAATTGATGCTGAGTGCCCAAGACCAGGGCACCTGTCCAGAGCCTCTTTCTAGAGTTCATTGTATTTATTTCCACAACAGTCGTTGTTCCTAGTAATAACAGTACAACAAGAGTTTAAATAGAACAAACAAATCTTAACTGTTCCAAATGAATTAATCTTACACTTTGTGTTAGATATTCTAGGTATTCTGTAGGTGACGTTCCATTGTTTTAAAGTAAGTTGGGAAAATCAGAATGATCTTGTGCGGAAGTAATAACAAAAAACTATTTCTATTGCATGCATAGGAAATTAAAAACTTAAAGTTTTCACTTGATTTCCTTCTAGGCATATGTTTTTCTTGCACATAGAGGAGGATCTTCTAGCTGGCAATCTTCAGTGTTCCTCTGAGCATGCAATTGAACTTAGTGCACTACTTGCCCAGTTGAAGTTTGGGGACTATAATCAAAATACTGCCAAATATCACTACGAAGAGTTCTGTGCGAAGGAGCTTACTACTGCTGTTTTGGAAAGGTAAGAGGGCTTGCTGTGGAGAACCAGTGTGTGAAATGTTTGCTCATGTATGTATCAGTGGCTGATTCTGCAACTGGAAATCAGCCTTTCACATTTGCAGACTCACTATCACACATGATATTAGTACAGTATCTTTAATACTAAGGATTTATTAATATGC
Source organism: Gekko japonicus (assembly GCF_001447785.1). Classification (NCBI taxonomy): domain Eukaryota; kingdom Metazoa; phylum Chordata; class Lepidosauria; order Squamata; family Gekkonidae; genus Gekko; species Gekko japonicus. The sequence goes on from NW_015169210.1 coordinate 17,589, forward strand.
ATCTTCAAAATTACCAACTGAAATGTTTTTCTCTTGAAGCTGGTTTTTACACATTACTGTGATAGAGAATACATTATTTTAATTGTTCAAAATACCATATGGGAGTGAGAGGTCACTTTACAGCTCTGTAAATTGCATTCATAATCCTGATGTTAAGGATAAAATCAGCTTTCAAACAATTGAATATTTCAATTCGTTTGGCAGCCTATTACATTTTACTTTTCAGTCCTAAATAATGCATACAGCTTTCGAACTATTTATGTATTAAAATTAGGACATGGATTTATTGATCTATTTGCTACTTTTAAAAGCTCAAATTAATAAAATATAAGCATAAAGTAAATTAGGATAGGTCAACTTTAGAAAACAAAATGCATCTTGGCTCATAAGTCTGAATGACTAACCTGCTCTCCCATCTCTTGCTGTCCATAGTATTACGGCAAAACATAAAGAACTTGAAGGCCTCAGCCAGGCTTCAGCAGAGTATCAAGTTTTACAGCTTGTATCAACACTGGAAAACTATGGGGTTGAGTGGCACTCTGTAAGAGACAGCGAAGGGCAAAAACTCTTTATTGGTGTTGGTCCTGAGGGCATCTCCATATGTAAAGATGACTTAATTCCTGTTAACAGGTAAGTGTCAAAGGTTATGGGGTACTCACCTGTTTTTAGTTTCAGCAATGAACATATTGTGGAACATTCAGATTGCTTTTTCTTTTTTAAAAAAAATCACACTTGAATGCTAAGTCACTGAATAGCTGCAGCTATATAGAGTGTTGGTTAGGACTTGAGAGATTTCAGGATTTAGTTTTTTTCCCTGCCCATTCCCCCCCCCCTCAAAAAAAAACCCCACAAAACCACTATTTGGACTTGGATCAAGCTCTGTAATAAAAAAGTAGTTCACTGGTGTTTTGATCTTTCCCCCCTTGACCATAAATGGACCAAAATGGTTACAGACAACCAGATTTATTTTAGCTCATTGACTTTTCCCAGTATTGCATAGGTCCCAGAGTAGGGTCATTAGGCACAGGATACACAGGCGTCCCCAATCTTGTTGATCCTTTCAGCACTTTTGGAATTTTGAGAACAAGGATGCAGGCACCATCTTAAAATGGGGGTTGGGATCAGTTACAAAATGGCTGCCATAGGGGATTGGGGCCAGTCAAGCTAGTCACCCTTCGATGGAATCAGCTCGTTCTGAATAGGTGCTCGCTAGAGTTGTAAAAAAATTCTGGAAATGTTGAAGCCATGTAGAAAAACCATTTTGGGTGTGTGGTGATGCTGAAATTTTGAAGAAAACACAGGGATACAATATTTACTCTCCTATCAAACCTAAACTTCTTTTACTGATTTAACCACTTATAACTTGGATAGCATATAAAATTATACTATTTGGTAGCATATTTGTGGAATTTAAAAGTATAAATATTTTCATTTCATAGTTGTTGTTTTTCTTTTACTGTTTAAACTTTCAATTTTTTCCATTGGAAAGCTTTCTCCCCCTGCTTCTCCCCCCCCTTCCCCCCCCAGTAGTATTCCCTGCAGACACAGAGGTAATCCCTCCTGGGTTCTTAAGCACCACCTGCTCCATTAAGTAGGATGAAAGCCAGGAATGGGGAAGAGATGGTTGTGGGAAGAAGCAAGTGGGTGCCAAGCAACACATCAGTAGGCCCATGAATGCCACGTTACAGATCACTGCAATACACACCAGCCTTGCTGAAGCTAAGCAAGTCTGGGTTAGTGCCCACATGCGAGATTCCCTGGGCTCCTTGAGCTGCGTCATGTAAGAAAGGAGAGATACGGGCTTTGCGGCATTCACGATTTTCACATTGGCTTCCATTTTGCAATGCATTCTTTATATCGCTAGTGGGTTTAGTAAAGCATTTTCAGGTATCTGTACAGATCCTGTCCACTTAACATCCTGCTTTCCTTCTAGGATTGCATATCCAGTTGTTCAGATGGCAACACAGTCTGGAAAGAATGTGTACTTGACTGTCACAAAGGAGTCTGGCAATAGTATAGTCCACCTTTTCAAGATGATCAGCACCAGAGCAGCTAGTGGACTGTACAGAGCAATAACTGAAACTCATGCATTTTACAGGTTTGTTTTGCTAAACTTAAGTTTATGGTTTAAGTATCACATATTCATGCCTTAAGAACACAAGAGAAGCCAATGTTGGATCAGGTCAATGGCCCATCCAGTCCAACACTATCACACAGTGGCCAAAAATACCAGGTGCCGTCAGGAGGTCCAGCAAGTGGGGCCAGGACACTAGAAGTCCTCCTACTGTTGCCCCCCCCCCCAAAAGCACCAAGAATACAGAGCATCACTTGCCCCAGACTGAGAGGTCCTATCTGTACCTTGTGGCTAATAGCCACTGATGGACCTCTGCTCTGTATGTTTATCTAATTCCCTCTTGAAGCCGTCCATGCTTGTAGCCGCCACTACCTCCTGTGGCAGTGAATTCCATGTGTTAATCACTCTTTGGGTGAAGAAGTCCTTTTATCTGTTCTAACCCAACTGCTCAGCAATTTCATTGAGTGCCCATGAGTTCTTGTATTGTGAGAAAGGGAGAAAAGTACTTCTTTCTCAACTTGCTCTATCCCATGCATAATCTTATAAACCTCGATCATGTCACCCCATAGCCGTCGTTTCTCCAAGCTAAAGAGCCCCAAGCGTTTTAGCCCTTCTTCATAGGGAAAGTGTTCCAACCCTTTCATCATTCTAGTTGCCCTTTTCTGCACTTTTTCCAGTGCTATAATATCCTTTTTGAGGTGTGGTGACCAGAACTGCACACAGTACTTACTTTCATACACTGAATTTAGAGATTTGAGATTCCTCCGGTGTCACCTCTGTATAACCATGAATGGAGTATTGCAAAGTACATGCTAGTTTTATTCTTTTCAGAAGCTCTCACCATAGATTTTCATCTTCTTCCTTGGGAAGATGGTTTCTGTTTTGGGTGAGAAAAATGCTGATGGATGTCTCTTGTACCAGCAGAGTATATAACATTAACACTACTTGAAATAGTGTTAGTGCAGTTTTTTTTTATTTGTGTGTGTGTGTGTGTGTTTTGTATGCTTTCCTGGAAGTCATGGTGACTTCTGGTGACCCCTACTGGGGGCTTGGACGTTTTTAGAGAGGTGTCTTGAGTAGCCTGCCTCTGCGTCCTGCCTCTGGTATTCCTTGGAGGTCACCCTTCCCAGTACTTGCCAGAGTTGGCCCTGCTTAGCTGACGAGATCGGGCTTGCCTGGGCTAGCCAGGACAGGGTGCATCAGTGTAGTTTTTAATACAAATCAGAATCATAAAGGCTGTTAAAGTGAAACTAAACTGCTAACAAGCATCAGTGTGAAAGAATTACTTTTTGACCATTTTTGACCATTTATGGGTTTTTTAGAATGGTCTTCAACTTTAATTGCAATTATGATTTGGATGTTCTGCGACTAAACATTCTGCAACCATTTCAATGAGTGTTCCATATTAACTGGGCCTGCAACTTTCCCTTTATAGGTGCGACACTGTTACCAGCGCTGTCATGATGCAGTACAGTCGAGACCTAAAAGGCCACTTAGCATCCTTGTTCCTGAACGAAAACATTAATCTTGGCAAGAAATACGTGTTTGATATTAAGCGAACATCAAAGGAGGCTTATGATCATGCAAGACGAGCTCTTTACAATGCTGGCATTGTGGATCTTGTTTCAAGAAGTGACCAGAGTCCACCCAGTTCCCCCCTTAAGACTTCAGAAAGCAGTATGAACTGTGACACCTGTGAAGGTCTCAGCTGCCAACAGACAAAGACTCTTCAGGAGAAGTTACGGAAGCTTAAAGAATCCTTGTTGTGTATGGTGTGTTGTGAAGAAGAAATAAATTCTACTTTTTGTCCGTGTGGCCACACTGTATGCTGTGAGTCGTGTGCGGCACAGTTACAGGTAACTATAAAGCCACTTGTTAAAACATAGCATGTTTACATTACTACCTTTCAAAATAGTCCAGAAGCAAATTCTCAGAAACCACTGACAGAATAATAGAGCAGCACCAGGGATGTGTAACAAAAAATTGTGTTTCCTATGGGCGGCTGACCACTGTGTCTGGTAACACGAGCTGGATCATACCTAGTTATGGTGACAGGAAGTTTTAAGTAAAATTGCTGAAGCTTTTTACTCAGGCTTGAGATTCTTTGGCGCTTTTATTTGTTTTAACTGCCCTGTGATACAAGATTTGATTTTGTGGCATGCCTAAATTTTTTTAAAAAACCAAAGGGATACTTCTGCCTCCACAGGGGTCACGTGAACCCCACCTTATATTTTCAAAGATGACAGTGAAAGTGCTTATTTGTTCCAAAATGAAAACGTTTTTATATAAAAAAAGTAGTGTTTACTTATGTAATTATTATTTAAAAATTAAGCCCTATTTTTGAGTACTGGTACTCAGTACTAATTATTGTATTTCTGATGACATAAACTAATTATATGAACTATTGACTCTATATTAGACAGTTGTTGAATCAAAGAAATGTTCAAATTTCTGTTTTCTCTCCCTCTAGTCTTGTCCAGTTTGCAGATCTCAAGTAGAACATGTTCAGCATGTCTATCTGCCTACCCATACCAGTTTGCTTAATCTGACGGTAATATGATCTTTGCGTCATCACTGATAGATACCATATAAGCTTCTGAGTCATCTCGAACTTCCAAGTCATCTTGTACTATGTTCACTCCAGCCATTGATGGTGAAGGAGAGCATCTGCCAGCAACAACAGTCAGAATGGCCACTATAAAACTGTTTTTGATTGGAGTTGGGGGGGACGGGACCGTTCTGAGTGTTAGAGAACATGTTCAGGACATACTGTGAATGATGTGTGGCCAACCTCATGTCACCCAGATTTATTTTTTTTACAGAAAATGGGAATTTTTTTAAAAAAAGAGAATGAGAGGTGGAAAGTTATGTGTAATATCCATCAAGGGCCATTCAGCTTGTTTTATGCATTTTATAAAGATTGTTTTAAAGTTACTTCACTTTGCATGATCACTCCATTTATCTTTTAGTGAAACTAGTTTTAATAACTACATTTGCTTTATATTGTTTAGGTTCTGCTCTTAGTGTTACCAAAATAAGAAACCATTTTATTTTCAGATCAGTGAACTAAGAACCTAAGATTGCAAAGCTTTAAGCAAATGGTTATATATTTTGTTTCATCAAAAATAAGACTAGATGACTCCCAAAATTACCATCAAATTTTGAGTAAGCTTGGCAGCCCAGTGGACGTCTTTTGTGAAACTGTTGAAGGGACAGTCTATGTACATTTGAAAAAGTGGAGCATTTAACGTCTGTATAAAATTTTCACTTGCAAGAGTCCACTTGTGCTTTTTTTGTTGTCTGCCTTTTTGGGGGGAGATACTTTAATCCTAAAACAGTATAATCTTAATAGGGTTTTCTATAATGCAGTTGTGTTTTAAATTATTCTTTCTAAAAACCGTCTTACCTTCTGCCGTATACCCTCTCTGTGGGCATTTTGGACTTTGGTCAACTAGTGAATACTCCAGAACATTGAAAACTAGATGACCATATGTGGGTGCAATACTAGCTCAAATAAAGGCTAGACAAGTCACTTTACTGAGACTTCCTAAATATACTTTTCATATTGCCTTAATGTAGCAGTAATGTGTGTATGCATTTGTTTCTTTGCACAGACATTTTGTCAAAATATTAAAGCTCTACTTTTTTATGGCACATTAGCATATAAACCTTACTTCAAGAGGTATTTATTTTTTCACTTTGTAAAAAAAAATGTTTCCACATGAAGCAAGATCTGTCCTATATGGTAGACAACTTTTGTCTTTTTTTATATTCAGGTTAATAAAGGACTTTCAATAGAAACTGGCAGCATTTCTTTATTTACATGTTCATATGTTTAGTAACATTTTAGTTCTTTGTGTGCTAAGGGCCTGAGGTTGAAGTGATAAATTGGGGAAGCATTTGTTCTAGAAAGCAAGCTTTATTCCCTGTGTGAGAAATGCAACCTTTACGGCCAGCTCCAGAGCTGGGGTAGACACACGGGGCTTCTGGCTGAACACATCTTCATTGATGACCAAAAAGAAAAGAAAAAATCCATGTCACATCTTTTTTATTGGGGCTAATCAAAATAACACAAAACATGGTGCAAGCTTTCAAGTCCACCTAAAGCCTTCACCAGGCAGATGTTACAGTTCAGGGGGGGGTGAACTCTAGTGCCAACTCTAATGGTGGTAGATGTTGGTAGGCACACAAACTTGCTTAATGGCTGGAGGTTTCAGACTCCCAGCACTTGCATTCAGTGAAGAAGTAAACAGTGGAGGCACATCTCAGTTAACGCAAATGAAGTCCCGCTAGATCCAAATGTCACTCAACAATCCCTTTGAGGTACACAATTCTTGTGGCAGCCATAAGCAGAAGGAAGTACATGTTGATCTCCATTTTAAACATGTGTGAGGTACCGCCATTTACAACCTATGTGCTCTGGCTATGTCTTTCCTACTGATCGTAAGTTACAAGAAGCTCCACAGATGGTGATTTTGCCCTCTTTGATCTACGATTGCATTGGTCGAAGGCCAAAAATCTTGAGTAAACTACTGAATGCTAGGTATATTTCTATTAGCCCCTTAGAGTGACTTGAATCAAAGGTTACATAGTACATGAACTCCAACCTTGTGTGACTGTTTTTTTTAGTGTTCTACCCTCTATAAAGCATGAGAACTATTTACAAAACTGGTATGTTTAGTACCAATTTAATGTGGAAGATCATCTTAATTCTTCAAGCGGCCCTAAATTTCAGAGCAAAGTTTGAGTCCCGTGGTACCATTGAGAGACCAGACCCAGACCAGAACTCTGTTGGTCTTAAAGGTGCCACTGGACTCAAACTTTGCCTCTTTAGACCGACACAGCTACCGACCTGAATCTAAATTTTAGAGAAATTGTATTGAAATATGGCTATACTATATGAGATTTAAACATTTCAGATGAAGATGTGCAAACTTTTTCCCTAAAAAAACTAACGTTTAATCTTAAAGTTTCTTATGCCCCGCTTTTCTCCCCAGGGGGGGACCTAAGGTAGCTTACACCATTCTCTTCTCTATTCTGTCCTCAAAACAAACAGTTTTTGACTCTGTTACCTTGCTGGCTCTTATAGACTTGTGGCAAAAACACTGAAGATTCACTTATAAACAATGTGACCCAAATAAAGACTTATTACAAATTCATATGTTATTAGATCTATATAAACATCAAGAATCATATACTAGAACAAAAACTTCCTAAGTGCACTTTAAACACCCACAACACCACGTCAGAGAACTAAACACATCAATTACAAAGCTAAATCCAAATCATAAAGGTTACTCAATTCAACAGGTAAGTCTTCTGAAAAAATAGTTGCACACAAAAGCTTATACCTTGAATTAAACTTCTTTGGTCTTAAAGGTACCCCTGGACTCAAACTTTGTTCTTGAAAATCTTGTTCATCTTTACGGTGCTACTGGACTCCTTTTGCACAAGCAAGCGGGAGGACTGCAGGGGTGTTAAGTGTGCAAATGGTTGGTCTGGAGGGTCTGACTTGTGGGTTGTGGGCAATGCTCCTCCTAAGCTGTGGAGTCTTGTGAGCAAAAATTCTAGTTTGTGAGCTACTGGCATTAATGTTTTGAGTGAGGAATTTGGCTACTGAGTTTGCTCTGGAGCCATTTAAGAGAAAAATGTGTGAGCCGGCGGTTTAAAAACGGAGCTAGCTCATACCAACCCAGCTTAGAGGGAACATTGGTTGTGAGTGAACATATATAGGGTCAACATCCCATTCCACTTGAATGCTGCCAGCTACAATTGGAGTAAGGGGGCTGGCTCTTCCTCTGCAGTCTCCTCGGTCCCCCCCGCTTGTGGGGACCTTCACGGTGGGGGGGGGGGAGTAAATGTTCAAATGGGTAGTTTCACAGTGCACATATCAGAGACTACCATTCCTACAATTCCATTATTGGGAGAACTCCAGCTTTGCATGCAAGGTGAAGAGTGTGGAGTACCTACAATCAGAGCACCAAGCTGAGTCTGCACCCTGTCTCAAAGGTGGCTGTGAGGCCTGAATGTCACCTAAAGTGGAATTCAGTGCAAAATATTTTCTGCCAAATTATAATGCTTGTATTTGCCAAAATGTATAATGTGATGTTACATCATAGAAAAGGATAGGTTGGCAACAAATCTACACTAATGATGGGGGCAAAAGAGCTGCATAGGCAGTAGTCCTGTGCTGTCTATATACATTCCACAGACTCCTTCCAGCTCTCTCACCGACATCGTAGATCAGGAGTGTCAAACATGCGGCCCGGGGGCCAGATCAGGCCTGCAGTGGAACTGGCTGTCTTCTGCTTCTTCCAGTTCTGCTGCTGCTGCATCATCGTAGGTTTGAGGCTTACAGATACACACCTGAACGGCATACTCAAGATTGCAACAGCACAGACATTTTGATGCAATAATTCAGAGCAAGAGGTGTCGGTTATCAGACACTGTTAAATAAGCAAAATATTGCAAGAGTGCTAATGTTTTAAGCATGTCTTTATTTTAAGTTTAAAAAATCCTTTGTGAGACTTCCGGTGGGTGGATCGGTGATGGCGGTCACTCTCCTCGATGCCCAAGGAGGCAACACCCTTGGCTTGGAGGGGTGCCACCTCAAGTGGCACCCCCATGGAGCCCTTGTGAAGGGTTCCAGGCCAGGGGGCTCTTGAGGGTTAGCCTCTTCAACGGCTTGATGCCAGAGAATAGAGGCTTTCCTCCACCCCGATGGTCCAGCCGATGTGTGACCTTAGGGTACAAGCCAATCTAACCGGGACAAGCGCAGGAGATCAAGCGGAATTGCGTATGAAGAGAGCGGGGTCAAGATATGACCAACAATGAACGTGAGTTCGAAATAAACGGACTATTTTACTAAAATGGAGTAAACCCCCCCCCGTGGGAAAAGCGGTGCATAAGGAGGGACGCCTCCTAGGCGCATGAATGGACTAATGTGGGGAAGGGGGAAAATAAACAGCGAGTTTTCTTTGGAGAGACTTACTTGAGTACTGATAGTGAAACAACGAGTCTTTCGAGTCCTGACATAGCGGTTTGGAAGTATAAACAAAGTGGAATATGGCGGCTTCCCGAGGA
>NW_015169210.1:27023-27223 GCF_001447785.1 Gekko japonicus
TGTTACAGCTTCAAATGGAAAAAGCTAACATGACTCTCAGATTTCAGGGGGTGCCTGAAATTGAACAAGAAGATTTAAAGAAGACTCTGGGAGAGATAATCGCTCCAGTAACAGGCACATCAGCGGATGAAATAGTAAAAGACATATACTCTAATTATATCAGAAAAAATAACCTGCCTGGAGAGATTGTGGTGAGATTC
>NW_015169210.1:28824-40227 GCF_001447785.1 Gekko japonicus
CAAAAGTCCTCCTTATAAGCTGCGGAAGAGACGAGGAAAGGAGAAGTGAAGGCTGAAGGACTCTGAATTGTGCCTTTGAGAACTTTGAAATAGGATGATTGGGGGTACTGTTCCTAGACAGTTAAATTTAAGAGTTAAAGGAAAAGTATTATAAATGTTTGACTCAGTTTATAATAATCTAAATGAAATGAAGATTTGTTGTAACTAAGATAGTGAGGATCTCCTCTCTTGGGTTTTTAGTTAGTAGTGGGTTCTTTGCTTTATCCTATATATGTAGTCCCCCTTCCATTTTTTCTGTAGTAGTTTTTGTAGTCTTATAAAAAATAATAAAAAATCCCCCCCGGGGGGCTCAAAAAAAAGAAAGAAAAGAAAACTGTCTATGACTTTAGGGACAGAAAACCAAAGTAAGGGCAGAAGGACTCTGTATATTGCTCTTTGAAGTAAAGAAGATGCTCAAGAAGTACTCTCACAAAGATTAACTTACTAATATAGAAGATGTGTTAAACAAGAACTTCACAAGTATATTGCATCACTAACACTTGTCTTACTAACATTTAGATTAACATGGAAAGGATCTCCTACTCTTGGGTTTTTAGTTAGTGTGGGTATCTTTCCTTTATCTTTAGATGTAGTCCCCCTTACTTTATTTTTCGTTGTAGTTAATAGTCTTATGAAAAATAATAAAAATACTTTCTCGGGGGTTTAAAAAAAATCCTTTGTGTTTATGTCCTTGTGTTTGGGTTCTCCGCTACTTGGCATTACATTTTATGGCACACATGGCCCAGCCCAACAAGGTCTCATTTATGTCAGATCTGGCCCTCATAACAAATGAGTTTGACACCCCTGTCACAGATCTACAGATCCCAGTAAAAGAGGGGAAGGGAATTAAAGAACAGTGAGTGGAAAGCTCAGGCCCAACGTCACTGTGCCAGTCTCTTACATAGCTAACAAATTTGTGTTGGTGTCGGAGCCATCTGTGGGCTTTGCCTGCCAAGATCCAAGATTAGCTGTTTTGTTGTACCCACTTAGTTGTTTCCAAGTTGAACACGTTTCCAACAATTGCTCCTCCTTTATCAATTCTGCATTATTGGGTAGTGTAAGTGTATGTTTGTGTTGAGCTGGGTGGCAAGTTGGAAGGCCCTGAAACTTTGGTGGCAGGCGTGTATGGCACAGAAGCAGGCAGGGAGGATGCAAAAATGACTCACTTGTTTCTCCGCGTTTTCAGTGTCTTCTGCAATGGAGGAACTGGCACATCTTAGAATGGTGTCAGCTGCTTTGGGGTTCCCATCGGGGAGGAAGGGAGGGCACAAATGAAGAAGTCATGGAGGGGTTTTTTAGTTCCTACAAAATGCTGACCAAAATGCCTTGTCTTCTCCCCATCTTCCCGGCTTTTGTACTTCTGGGAATGATACCCACATTTTACAGGCATGATTCTCTGAGGTGCAGCTATATATTTTTCATTCTTCATGGAAGGCTTGACATGCATTGCCAAAAATTCAAGATTTTTCTCAATTTTTTAAAAAAATCCCTGTTTTCTGTCTGCTGCTTGTAGTCATAACATGCAGTTGCAAATACACAAGTTCAATCAGCTAGGCAGACAGCGCTACGCTTTGTTGTTTGCAGTGTGTTCAGTTGAACTGCTCACCTAGTGGATCCAGGTAGTCAGCCGTGTTGGTCTGAAGCAGCAGGACAGATTTAAGAGTCCAGTGGCACCTTTACGACCAACAAAGGTTTATTCAAAGTATGAGCTTTCATTTGTGTGCAAAGCACACTTTTTCATATACAGTGGAATGGGAGGTAAGGTTCAAACTTATAGACAGGCTGAACAGCAAATTAAGATGTAACATGATGAAGATGTTTTAAGCCAGGGGTGTCAAACATGTGGCCCGGGGGCCGGTTCAGGCCCCCAGAGGGCTTCTGTCAGGCTCGCAGTGGATCTGGCTGCCTTCTGCTTCTTCCAGTTCTGCTGCTGCTGTGCTGCTGCTGCATCATCGTAGGTTCACAGCTTACAGATACACACCTGAAGAGCACACTCAAGATTGCACCAGCACAGACATTTTGATGCAATAATTCAGAGCAAGAGGTGTCAGTTTGTTTATTTATTTATTTATGGTTTCGATTTATTATACCGCCCTAACCCCCGTGGGGGTCTCTGGGCGGTTTACAATGAGAGTGCTAATCACATTTTGCTCCCTAACTAAGGCCACATTTCATTGAGGGGATGGGACTGCCTACCGACACCCAGTGGTATTGATGTTCTTCTCTTTACTCGGCTCGGCTCTTCCAGTCAGTGTTTTTCCCAGCGAGATGTTCCTTCTGGCGATTTATTCCCCGGCGAGGTGTTCCTTCTGGAGCTCGGCGGATGGCATATGGCACACAGCAACGTCTTCTTCTGACCCGGCTATGTCCTTCAGGCTCCGCCGCGCCTCCGAATGACGTCATTGGGCGCCTCTGCCCCCGACTCCGCCAGTGACGACCGCCTGATGTTCTTCTGCCAGCCAGCAGGGATCTCTCCTCGGGCTCCATTGCTGCCCCCGCCGCGCTGTTTCTTCGCCATTTTTTTGCCACCGGTGCTCTGCTGCTGTTGGTATCTTCCGCCGTCGTTACCATCGCCGTCTTCCTTAGGTCTTCCTCACCTGGGTGCCCCCTACCCTTCCAAGGGTAGGTACCCATTTCTCTACTCGCATCGGTTACTTTGCTTTCGAACCGCTGGGTGGGCGGGAGCTGGGACTAGGGTCGAGAGCTCACCCCGATCGCGGTGGTTCTTGAACAGCCATAGTGGCTGCTCGAGTGTTGCTAAAGCAGGCGTTTTACTGCCTGCGCCACCGCTCCCACAGACACTGTTAAATAAACAAAATATTGCAAGAGTGCTAATGTTTTAAGCATGTCTTTATTTTAAGTAAAAAAAATCCTTTGTGTTTGTGTCCTTTATAAAGTTTATATCTCCGCTACCTGCCACATGACCACGGAAACTTCTTCGGACAGCGCTGGCTCTTCGGCTTTTGAAACGGAGATGAGCACCGCAACCCTAGAGTCGGATTCGACTGGCTTTCGAGCAAGGGAACCTTTACTTTTACTTTACCTGGCATTACATTTTATGACACACATGGCCTGGCCCGATAAGGTCTCATTTATGTCAGATACGGCCCTCATAACAAATGAGTTCGACACCCCTATTTTAAGCTATGCAGAAACAGAATTAAATAACAAGGTTATAAAGTCAACAGTTGTAAAGCAATAAATGTGTCTCCATTTGCTCTCAGAGTGTGGAGGTCACTTAACACCTAGTAGACAACAGTTTAGCGTCTTGTGAATGTTGTGAAAAGAGCCAGGTGAGAGCTGGTATATTGCCAAACCTCCAGGGTCTAGCTGAAAGTTCCTTAACCGAATATGACCCTGGGCACAAGCAGACTGCATTCCATTCAGATAGTATCTGGGGGTGCGGTGCACACTTTCAGTGTTGTACTTATAAAAGGAGTGGGAGTGCGTTGCTGCCATTTATAATAAGCTGCCTGATATATCAGGGCATTTACCCAGAAAGGTGCTTGCAGGTCAGCTGAGTGCTTAACTTGGAAAAGAACTTCTTCAGAGATCTGTTTTCAGTCACCATCTTTCTGAGCAACCCTTTAGAAAGCTGCTGTCCTTTAGCTGCCTGTGATGAATAAAAATGCATTCCAGCTCCTGGCTCTCCGTGCACTAGAGGGCAACTTCACAAGAGACCCACGATTTTAATAAAGGCCAGGAAATTATATACAGCTGAGATGAGAATATGCAGCAGGCTCATTCCTGGCTTGCAACTCAAAAAAACAGGAAGAGCTTTTACAAAGTGTAATGCCTTTCAGAGCTGAGATCACTCCCGGCCCATGGAAACGTTGAGAGGAAGGTCATTCCAGCATTTGCAGTGGTCTGCTCCTTTGATTTTTTCCAGCTCAAGGCACCAAAACAATGTGGTGTGATCTGGGTAGCTGGGCATTGCCATAAAACTGAAGCGTAGCCAGCCAGTGGTACAAATGTCCCCTTGTCTCTGCCAATTATATTGTAGTTGCATGCACGGATCGCATCTTTCAGTGAGTTAAAAAATACTGTTCTTCTGTTCTGAATGTCTGGACAGAAATCCCTTAGGAGGATCTGTATACATGCAAACAAGGTATGTAGAGCAATCTTCATGGGATGGGAACCATTTTAGAATACCAGTACTATTTTAGAACAATACTAATAGAAATGTTATCTTGTAACTGAAAATAGAAATGTGAAACAAATATATGAATGTAAAGGGAAGTAGGGTAGAGCACTGCAGGAAGCCACTAGTAGGGAGGGAAGGGAAATATGGGTATTTGTCAAGTGAAGCCAATGTTAAATGTGTTAGTATATCCAAAAATAAAAGTTTTGTGGGAAAAAAGAAAAGAATACCAGTACTATGTCAATGATTGAATACTCTTGTGTTAAAAACAAACAAACCCCCGCCCTTAAAAGTTTTGTGGGGGGAAAAAAAGAATACCAGTACTATGTCAACGATTGAATGCCCTTGTGTTAAAAACAAACAACCCCCCCCACCTTTTTTGTGGAAAGCTAGTATGTCAAGCAGAAGAGGTCTAGTTTACTGTTTTCCCCTAGTTTAGTATTTTCTCTGTGCAGGAGGTTTGTGTAGGTTGCCAACTCATGGTTGGGAAATTCCTGAAGATTTGGGGGGTGGAGCCATGGGAGGCCAAGGTTTCAGGAGGGGCATAATGCCATAGAGACCACCTTCCAAGGCAGCCATTTTCTCCAAGGGAACTAATCTCTGTCCTCTGGAGATCAGCTGGAACGCCTGGAGATCTCCAGGCCCCATCTGGAGGTTGGCAGCTCCAGGTTGGTGAGGCAATGTTCAAGATGAAATCTCAAACACACACTCCACATTCTAAACTAATGTTTTTCATGGACTCTGGCCATTGACTCATTCCGATTCATACGCACGCCAACACATGGACTTAGACCATTTGTCTCAGCAAAACAAAAAACAAAAACAAACCCCCCATCCCCTGAGGTTTATCCTCCATCTGCTGCCATGCATTTCATATGCATATATTTGGTAAACCTGAGACAGAAAAACACTGCTTATGACAGCACATCAGACACTGTTTTGATCACTTGAGGTAATTAACGACAGAAACATGGGCGGGGTTAGCTCCCCTAAGAGCTCACTCTGGGAACAGGAGGGATTGGGAAGCTTCTGCACTTTTTAAGGGATTTTGTTGCTGTCGCTGTTGTTCAGAAGAAATTTCTTTCTCCATCCACTGAGGTATCTGTTTTTTATTTTAAATGTTGTTCTACACATGCACTCAGCCCTCCCCTCCCCTCCATTCACCCTTCTCTAAACAGGGCATGGAAACAACTGAAGAGAAGAACTGAGGGAGGAAAAGTTGAAAAAGTAAAGGACGAAGGAGAAATAATAAAGTCAGCAACAAGAGTAAGGGGAGGGAGACGACGATTAAACTTATTCAAGCAGTTACAAATTAATATTGATAATGAATAACTAAAAATCCACCCAACTGTCACTGAATTTCATTCCTGCATCCTGTTTATTAAATTATTTTCCGCCCTAAATTTTTAAATCTAGGGTGGGTAGGTACCCCTGGCAGATGGGGGGGGTGTAGGGTTGCCAGCTCCAGGTTGGGAAACTCCTGGAGATTTGGGGGTGGAGCCTGGGGAGGACAGGGACCTCAGTGCGTACAGTTCCATGGAGTCCACCCTGCAAAGCATCCATTTTCTCCAGGGAAACTGATCTCTGTAGTCTAGAGATGAACTGTAATTCTGGGGGATCCTCAGGTTCCACCTAGAGGCTGGCATATCTAGGGAGTTTGTAAGCCCCTCTGAGACTCCGACTTTGTAAGCCACTCTGAAACTTCTTCTTCTTCCTCTTCTTCTTCTTCTTCTTTCCAATGATGCTTATGACCAGGTTTCTATAGGAGGTGGAGCTGCAGCTTTCCAGTGTTACAAAATAAAGCATTTGGCAATAACAGCAGCCCATAAAAACAAAACTGGTCCAGTTCACGTGGCCTAAGGGCAGGTTAATAGCTAAGCTCTAAAAACCAAGTCCAGGGTAAAGTTAACCTGTTTCTCCACCTCTCACCAGAATGGCACAACAATCAAATTGATGACTTACCTCCAGGTGCCAACATCTCCAACTATGATTACGGCACAACAGGTCCAATAATATAGGGCAGAACAAAGGCATATTGCATACAGTGCAGGTATACAGTGCAGGTATTTATTGATATTTATGTTTACTGGCACTTATATGATTTTATATGTTGTGATTTTACCAACTGAAATATTGTGTTTTAACTATTTTGCTGTTTTACATGTGTGTGTATGTGTGTATGTGTACACTATTTTGCTGTTTTACATGTGTGTGTGTATATGTACACATACACACATGCACACTTTCTGTGAACCGCCCTGAGCCTGCCTTGGCAAGGAGGGCGGGATACAAATTAAATAAATAAGTAAATAAATGTTTGGAATTAAACAAAGCAGTAAAAAAGCAATAAATAATACAAATAATATTTCTCAATATTCTTAAAATTCAGAAGTTTTCGTTAGTTCAGTTTAGGTAGTTTATTATCACCTCTAACTCCAGTTCTAACAAGCAACTCCTAAACAAACCAGTGGTAACATTTAGGCCTCAAAGTTTTGCCTATTTTAAGTTGCTGGTAGATATTTTAAGAGGCTGTTTACTAATACAGTGAGACGGCACCAGTATCTTATTGGTGAGCTAGCAGAACAATTAAGATCCTATTTTTCCAATGCATTGTGTTTTTTCTGTCAAGGTGGGACAAGAGAGAGTGATGCAGAGTTCTGTACATCTCTGGGGGGGAAATGTATATTCCGTACATTTCTGGGGGAAATGCCGTATTGCCAGAAAGCTGCCTGCTCACTGCACAAGACAACCTATTAGATTCAGTAAAGCTACACGGTATTGAAAGAGGAACAAAAGCCTCCCTGTATGAAGCAGATATAACCATTTTTTTAATCTGCACTGGGCACTCAAATATTCCTCTGTGGCATTTGGCGTTCTGAACTCCCTCAGCTGATGTCAACTGGATATTTGAAATAGTAATCGAGGTTCTATCTGGCTAGTAATTTTACTGAAAGCCTTGCCTCTGATTCACAACTTCTTTGGGGAAATCTTGGGACAGGTAGACTATTCTTGCAGTTATCATTCAATTCATGTGAAGTTGCAGGCAGAGGTCATTTCGGGGGGGATCGCAGTTCCCCCGGGTGAGGTACGGGGGGTGGGGCACATGACGAAGCCCTGCCTCCTGCTTCCGGCCGCCCCGTTTCCGGCCCTCATTCAGCCAGGAGGAGGCAGGAGAAGAGGGAGGGTAAGTTGCTTCCTCCCTGCCTCTCCCCACCCCTGCCTGCCTGGGGCCAGGAAGGGCCTTCGTGGGGCTTCCTTGCACTCCCACCGGCCTTGCAGGTCCACCACCGGGCCCCTCATGGGGCTCGGCAGTGGAGCTACAAGGCCAGCGGTAGCGGCCGGGACCGTTGGGGGCGGGGTGTGTGGCCTTATGACACACTTCCGGTGATGTCAGGGGGTGTGGTCTTATGACACACTTCCGGTGATGTCAGGGGGGGTGGCATATGCTAATGAGTTATGCTAATGAGTTCCCCTAGCTCTTTTTCTACGAAATGACCCCTGGTTGCAGGTGGCATATATACTGTGAATAAAACTATAGAATGGAACCCCAGTGTTAGCTTAACTACTAAAACAAAATCCTGTGCCATAATCATTTCAGAATCATGGATGGGTAATGCCGTAGAGATTAGACACGCTAACCCTCCCTTTTGATGCACTCTGAAAGGAAGCTAAATAGCCAGAATAATATATCTCCTCCAAATTTGATATCAAAAGTGGATAAGAATGTCCTGGTGTCCTTAGAGGAAACCTTGGAAGACCACCCTGCCACATTCCAGTTTAACATTTTTATGGAAGGAGATAGTCAAGCCAAGCGTTGGGTAATTTGATCAGTATTGGGGTCAATGGAATGAATTATGGTCATGGGTTCCAGGGAAACAGGATGAGTTCCCACTGTCTTTCCAGACAAGGCACATGTGTGAATAACTCTTTGGAGGTATTTCACAGGACGAATTTTTAGCTGGGCAGGAATTCGTCTCCCTCATAGGGTTAGATTGGGGCTGGGTTTCTGACTTTAACAAATTGTTAGTATTCTTCTCTACAGGAATGAGGTGAACTGCCCATACCATCACTGGCCTGGTTCTTAGTAATCAGCGTCAAATTTCTTTAAGATTTCCTAGCCTGTCAATGCTGTTAATCTGTTCCACTTTTGGCAAGACACAAAAAGACTGCATTAGGCGCCAGTCTGCCCTATCCAAGTTTGAAAAAGTGGAAGAGGTTTTTTTAGGGACACAGGCAGTTCCTTATTATTCATGCCTAAATTCCTAGCTGTTTGGGATCAAGCTTGGACATGAATCATTTTGTGTGTGTGTGTTGTTGTTTTTTTTAGTATTTTTCATCTGTGCATGTGTGAGTGTGTGTGCACCTGGAAGTCATGGTGACCTCTGGTGACTGACCCCTACTGCGGGGCCTGGAGGATATTCAGAGAGGTGGCTGAATAAAGCCTGCCCCCGCCTCCCAACTGCTGGTATTCCAAGGAGGTCTCCCACCCAAATACTTGCCAGAATCGACGCTGCATAGCTTCCGAGCTCTGACAAGATCAAACTTGCCTGGCCTATCTAGAACAGAGTGACATAAATCATTTTTTGATGGGGAAAGATAAATTAAAGGTTGCATATGAGGCCCAGGAGTGATTTTATTCTCACTTGTTGGTTGCAGATTTGCTGCAGATTTCTTAAAGTAGGGTTTTATGGGGAAAAGTGGGGTTGGTGCAGGAGAATGGAAACATCTTTTAGGGATAATTCCATGTGACGTGAACCACAGCTGTTTGTTTATAATCAGTGCAGGAACATGCTGGGGGAAGGACAGAACGTAAGTGTAAGCCGGTTTTTCTCTAATAGGGCCAGGAAGGACCTCAAAAAATTTCAGATCGACATCTCTGGGAGAGCAATCAAGGAGATAAGCCAAATGCTCCTTAATGGGCCATCTCCCTGCCCAATCAATAATTCGCCCTCAAAAAGGGCATATGGACAGTTATATTTTACAAGGTTTTAGCATCAGAGATGTTCCTGTAGGTTTCCTAGGTGGTATTTCGTAGCCTCTTTGTAAATTGTTTTGAGTACAGGAAATGTACTCAAAAAAAGTGATGGCGAACCTAAACAGCATGATAAAAACTAGAGACATCACCCTGCCAACAAAAGTCCGCAAGGTCAAAGCAATGGTATTCCCAGTAGTCATGTATGGCTGCGAGAGTTGGACTATAAGGAAGGCCGAGCGCCAAAGAATAGATTATTTTGAACTATGGTGCTGGAGAAGACTCTTGAGAGTCCCTTGGACTGCAAGAAGATCAAATCAGTCAATCCTAAAAGAAATCAACCCTGACTGTTCCCTGGAAGGCCAGATAATTAAACTGAAGCTCAAATACTTTGGCCACCCAATGAGAAGGGAGCACTCCCTGGAGAAGACCCTGATGCTGGGGAAGATTGAAGGTCAAAGAAGACGGGGACGGCAAAGGATGAGATGGTTGGACAGTGTCATCGATGCAACGAACATGAAGTTGAGCAAACTTCAGAGGACGGTGGAAGACCGGAAGGCCTGGCGTGATCTGGTCCATGGGGTCCCGAAGAGTCAGACTCGACTGTGCAACTGAACAACAACAACAGGAAATGGGTCCCAGATAGGACCTGAGATAAAGCATGACCACCACCCCCGACTTGATTGAGCGGGCTTGGTACAAGGCATTGATTTTATCATAAATCTTTCCTAGGGTCTCAGCAATTAGAAAGGTTTGAGAGGCAAGAATCCAAAAGGTATCCTTCTCAGGACACAAGTAGGTCAGGAGATGGCAACATGGAATTATGTTTAGGCTGTATTGGATTGGGAGCAGTGTTCCCTCTAAGCTGAGTCAGTGTGCGCTAGCTCACAGTTTTTAGCCTCTGGCTCACACATTTTTGTTTTAGCTCAGGAAGGATGGCTCCAAAGCAAACTAATTCATGCAGTAGCCAAATTGCCCGCTCACAACTTTAATGCCAGGAGCTCACAAAGTAGAATTTTTGCTCACAAGACTCCACAGCTTCGAGGGAGCATTGACTGGGAGTAAGCAGTGGAGCTGTGGAGCTGTGGATATAATATTATAGTCAAAGAAAGTATCCAGATTTCTTTTTCCTAGACATGATAAAGAGAAACCAGCAACTGATTAAAATAAAACTAGTTGATTATATGTTTTAAACACTCTGTTAACTCAAGCAGGTAATTAAAAGTTGCTCCCCCCCCCGCCCCAGGAGAGAAGGAGACCTAAATTACAATGAACACAGAACACAGAAGGAATTACGTTACTTAATCACTAGCAGACAAGAGGCAGGCTGACTAGAAGCCAAGTAGTTAATGGATAATTAAGTCAGATAACAGCCTAGCCAATGTGGTTGATTAGTATGACCAGCACAAAACTGGTTAACTAATTTGATGAGCAATCATTCTAAAATTTAAAACTTAAAATGGAAAGCATGGAGCACACAGCTCACATAAAATACAAAATGCCTTGCTGATTTTAATCACAATGGGTGGTCATGTAACACAGGTTTGGAAGGAAATCATACACCAAATATTCCATATTACGAGTTTCAACTTACCTGTTCTTCTGGAAGTGGTTCTTCTGGATGTCTGGTTGGCCCCCTTACAAAGAAAAACACAAAAAAGAATTAATTTCGACACTGTCGGCCATTGCTCATCTTTTAATAGCTTCCCATGGGATAGATAAACAACTCCCAAAATTAGAAAATTGGTATAACCATATATGGGAACATTTTATAATGGCCACGATGGAGTGACCAGAAACCCAGAGGACGACTATGTCCCGAGATTTGTGGAAACTTGGTATCCTGTTATTTCCTTTCTTAAGGAACAAGAGAGCCTTCCTAAAAATTTGCTATATGCTAAAATGATTTAGAAGAAGAAGGAGAAGAAGAGAAGAGATTGGATTTATACCCCGCCCTTCACTACCTGAAGAAGTCTCAGAGCGGCTTACAAACTCCTTTCCCTTCCCCTCCCCACAACAGACACCCTGTGAGGTAAAAGAAGAAGAAGAAGAAATTGGATTTATACCCCGCCCTTCACTACCCAAAGGTGTCTCAGAGCGGCTTACAAACTCCTTTCCCTTCCCCTCCCCACAACAGACACCCTGTGAGGTAAAAGAAGAAGAAGAAGAGATTGGATTTATACCCCGCCCTTCACTACCCAAAGGTGTCTCAGAGCGGCTTACAAACTCCTTTCCCTTCCCCTCCCCACAA
>NW_015169210.1:40523-45994 GCF_001447785.1 Gekko japonicus
GACTGGCTCTCCAGTTTAAGTTATTTGGTGACGTGACTGGCTCTCCAGTTTAAGTTATTTGGTGACGTGATTTATTTCGTAATATTGATTCTTTTTGTTTGGTATGGTAAATTCTGGATACATTATTGTCTTCTTTTTGAACTTTTGGAAATTTTGCGGTTATGTAATCTATGGTCCTTAAGTTACGGTTATGGTAATGTATGGTTCTTAGTGTTTATTTTTATAAATAAAAGGGTAAACATTAAACAAACAAACCCCCCACAAATGAGCAAATATGTTAATAAGCTCAACAGCATATGCTCAAAGCTCAGAAACACTTCTCTCACTTCCCTCAAAGCCAAAATAGCACAAGGCTGAAGTTGGTTCCTTATTCCCAGTTCCTAATTCATTCCTTATTCACCTCTTATTCATGAATTCATCCAAAAACACTGAGGAGTTTCAAGGTTCTGAACCCCAAAATAAGATTTGGACACCCAAACTTCACACACTCCCATGTTCAGTGGACTCTCCCCTTCGAGGGGAAATATGCCGTGTTCTGGTCCAAAGTGCAGTTCTTGTGCCAGCTGCTCCAAAGTGTGGTACCCCCAGGACAATCACACAGGCAGACACTGGGGCCAGACTGCACTCCAAAACAATCTTTGGACCACCCCAACTGACACATCACTATGCTCTGGAGAATGTTCCCTGCAAGAAGACATACAGTGGTGCCTGGTCCAAACACTGGTTCCGGCGCCATGAGTTTGAGAGCCTCCCAGAGGCCTGTATGGAGGTGTATGGCTCCAGAACCAGTGTTTGGACCAGGCATCACTCTATGTCATCTTGCAGGGGAGAGTCTCCAGAGTGTGGTGGTGATGTGTCAGTTGGGATGGTCCAAAGATTGTTTTGAGGTGCAGCCCGGCCCCAGTGTCTGCCTGTGTGATTGTCCTGGGGGCACTGCACTTTGGAGCAGCTGGCACAAGAACTGTACTTTGGACCAGAACATGGCATATGTCCCCTCGAAGGGGAGAGTCCGCTGAAGATGGGGGTGTATGAGGTTTGGGTGTCCAAGTCTTATTTTGGGGTTCAGAGCTTTCAAACCCTCCTCAGTGTTTTTGGATGCATTTATGAATAAGACGCAAATAAGGAATGAACAACGAATTGGGAATAAGCAGGGATATTTTGGGGCAGGAACGCACAGGAACGGAGTTCCGGCTGGTTTCAGAGTTGGCCACGCCCACTGCAGCCAAAACCTCTGCATGCGTGGCTACAGAGGGAAGGCCTGGAGAGCGACCCCCCCGGCGACTCTAAGGCGGGCAGGCCAGGGGGGGCCTGGGCAAGCCAAGGGAAGGCAGTTTAAACTGCCTTCCCTTCCCTTCAAGGGGAGGCTTGCCCAGGCTAGCCAAGGGAAGGCATGGGGGTGTGGCTTAATATGTTAATGTGCTGCGCTGTCGGGGTGTGACCTAATATGCTAATGAGTTTGTTGTTGGGTGTGGCCTATTATGCTAATAAGTTCCTGCTTGGCTTTTTTTGTTTGAGCCCCCGGAGGGGATTTTTTTTATTTTTTTAATATCACTAAAAAAACTACAACAGAAAAGGGGGAGGGAAAACTACATTTACGGGATAAAGCAAAGAACCACTACTAACTAAAATCCCAAGAGGGGAGATCCTCCAACTAGCTTAGTTACATTCAATCTTCCATCACTTATAACATTATAAACTGAGTCAAGCATTTAAAGTTAATACTTTTCTTTTAAGCTTAAATTTAAACTGTCTACAAAAGCCCTGGGAATAAGGAACCAACTTCAGACTTGGGACAAAACGGCACTGTTAGTTCCTCAATGAGTGAGAGAGCGATTGGGAATAATTAAATAACAAAAGGAGTTCAGTCAGTGTGAGAAACACCCTGAACTGTTTTCACACCTGCTCCTACCACACCTAGCCGCCTCAGGGGAGGGATGGGAGATTTCAACACTGAACCTACAAAACAGAGGTAAAAGGAAGCAAGCCAGCCAGAATACAGAGAGACGTTTTCGTCCAAGAAACAGCAATGGGAGTTCCAGGGCTTGTTGTTGTTGTTGTTGTTGTTGTTGTTCAGTCGCACAGTCAAGTCCGACTCTTCGTGACCCAAAGTTCCAGGGCTGCCATACACCTATTGTTGGGTCTAGATCCTAAAAGAAATCAACCCTGACTGTTCCCTGGAAGGCCAGATAATGAAACTGAAGCTCAAATACTTTGGCCACCCAATGAGAAGGGGGCACTCACTGGAGAAGACCCTGATGCTGGGAAAGACCTGCTATAGAAAAAGTCACAAACTGATGTTTGTAGTAACAGTGTGCCAAACCTTCTTTGGATGCAAATTTCAGCATGAAAAAGCAGGACTTGGTGGGCTTTGTGTTCTGCAGCACTGAATGGTGGGATTCAGGTATTCAAAGGGGTTTTTTTTAATAGCCATGGGAAGAAATTGTAAATCCTGGGGTGAGCCTATAAATCCCAGCCTATGTTTATGTCTCAGAGCTCTGGGACTCTTTATTATTCCAGAAAATGAATATGGCTCTAAGAGGCTTTGAGAGTTCCTGAGAAATCATATGACGATGCAGTTTTTCCCCCCGCAGAGAAAATCTTGAACGTGAAATTCCATAATTGTTTATCATAGCAGAATTTCCCCAATGTTTGAGTCAGGGCCTTGCAGGCACAACACAGAGAGACACACAGGGCCATGTCTCCCTCTCCCATTCTCACAAGCCCTCTTGGAACAGCCATTTCTTTGTGCTGTTTCAAATCTGAACACAATGAGAGAATTATAACCTGTAAAATTATAGAGTATGGCAGCCTGCACTGGTTGTAAAGCAATGAGAACAGATGAGTCAGTCTGTGGGATGTCTGTGGATGGAAGAGTGGGTCAAAGCAGAACACCCAAGCGCAAAGCAACATGCACTGTAGTATTGAATCGTATACACACTGCGAAATATATAATCATCATCATCATCATCATCAGAAGAGATTGGAATTATACCCTGCCCTTCACTACCCAAAGGTGTCTCAGAGCGGCTTACAAACTCCTTTCCCTTCCCCTCCCCACAACAGACACCCTGTGAGGTACGTGGAGCTGAGAGAGCTCTGACAGAAACTGTTCTTTTTCAAGGACAGCTCTTATCAGAACTACGGCTTGCCCAAGGTCATCCAGCCAGGTGCAAGTGGAGGAGTGGGGAATCAAACCCAGTTCTCTCAGATTAGAGTCCACGCACTTAACCACTACCAAGGGTCATTTCCTGCGGGAGCGCATAGGAGCGGAGCTCCGGCAGTAAGGAGCTTAAGGGGTGGGCACATGCAACAAGCCCCGCCCTCTGCTCCCAGCAGCCCTCAGTCGGGCCACGAGGAGATAGCTAGTAATCCAAAACAGTCTGATGGAGCCTGAGCGGTGGGTGTTGCCTTCTGACACACTTCTGGTGATGTCAGGGGGTGTGGCATATGCAAATAAGTTATGCTAATGAGCTCCTGCACCTCTTTTTCTACGAAATTACCCCTGACCACTGCAGCAAATCCATGCCAAAAATACCTCAAGTCCTCAGGAGTTAACATGCCAGCACACGAAGCAGCCTACTGCAGCTCAATGGATTTCCAGTAGCAGCTGTTCTGTTTCAAGAAAAATTTGCTTAGTGCATGCAATGCTCCGTATACCCATAGAAGAAACACCCACTCCCACAAAACTTGATCCCCTTGGTTTGTCCATAAATGCCATATTGGTATTTGTAAAACCTTCGCTTCCAAATGTTTGTATCAGCACAGTTTTAATTCAACAAATATAGAGGCTGGAGAGGACGCAGGGACGCGTTTTGAAGCTCTTTCTCGTCCCTGACTCCAAATTAAACAGGAAACAATGTCCCCCCCCCCTTTGAGTGTAATTGTTGACAACAGTTACAATTTCTCTAAATATAACAACCCATCAAAAGGAACTGTGGCACTGACCCAAATGCAGTGTCTTCGCCATGTCCCCCAGCACTGGAATTCACACTTTCACAACGGCAGCACCAAGCTTTGGCTGCAAGAGGAGCCAGTGCAATGTGTCTGAGCCGACATTATTTATTTAAAATATTCCTCTGCTGATTTCTCGGCATGCCTTCAAAGCAGCTTACAACAGCGTAGCTGCCTCCACGCGTAAGTGGTTTTCCACGGTGGTCGGGCTGCTAGCGCAATGGTGTATGAAATCATACTTGCAACAGGTATTCTGAGGGAATTCTTGTCTCTTAAGAGATACTACAGAGATCTAGTAAAGCGTCAGAAAAAGGAGAACTTATCACAGCCCTCTCAGGCACTCTCCAACTCCAACTCACTACACAATCCGGCAGAGTGCTCCGCTGCAAGGCATTCACAGAGTGAACACCTCTACAAGTTCTATACAGACTTATATACAGTGTCAACACCAATCAGTGAACAGTGCTGACTCATGGTTACAGCATATTAGCTGATGCAAGAGAGATGCAATCTCTGCCTGGTGACATGATCACATGATACATCTAGCTGTCACCCAGATCAGAATGATCTCCACCATTTACCTTCATAGGCTGACATCTTTTTTTGGTAAACAAATTTTTATTTTCTTAGGAACATAACATATAAGATTAAATCATTCAGTCCATTGTTTACCTCATTCCCTTCCTCCCCTCCCTCCAGTGGCTTCCCGCAATGCTTCTCCCCCTTCTTACAAATTTCATTATATCATTAACACATCATTTGTTATCATCCAACCTCAAGATAACATCATTTGACTTAATATTGATCTAAACATATTAAGTTTTGTTTTACATCCCAGTTCTTTTCCAGATATATTTTAAAGTCATTCCATTCTTGAAAAAACACGTTGTCTTCTTGATTATTCAACTTCTTTGTAATTTTATCCATTTCTGCCATGAACAGAACTTTTTGTATCCAGTCTTCGATTTCTGGTACTTTCTCAGTCTTCCAAAATTGTGCATAAATCATCCTCGCTGTTGTAATAAGGTACCAGAATAAAGTCCTTTTAGTCGAGTTAACTTCTTCCATTTTTAGTCCCAAAAGCAGAATTTCAGGCGCTTTCTTGAAAGAGCACTTAAGTATTTTTTGCATTTCTTTGTGGACTTTTGTCCAAAAGAGTGTAGCTTTTTCACAAGTCCACCACATATGGTAAAATGAGCCCTCATGTTTTTTACATTTCCAACATTTATTTGACATATTCTGGTTCATATTTGCAATTTTCCATAGGCTGACATCTTGTCTCATACTTGACTGTATGCCGACACGCCTCCCAAGATGAAGCCTATGACATGCATAACAACTTTTTTAACATTTTGAATCTGTTTACATTTACACATTTAGTAAACAAATCAGCAACATTGTTATCAGAACTACTGTGCTGTATCTCAATGAATTTATTACAGCCACTTTTACATTTTGATATCTGATCAGAATGTGCTTGCTCCTGGTTCTAATGCCATGACTATTTGCCAGTTGGCTTG
>NW_015169210.1:46118-54499 GCF_001447785.1 Gekko japonicus
GTGCGTCTGCTTAATAGATTTCCATCCTACTAATGCACCATAGACAAAGATTGTGTAACCTGATGTTGACTTAGCATCTGGTCTGTCACCCCAGCTGGCATCACTGTAAGCATACAGACCATCATCCCTTAGGTTTACTCTCAATACAAGCTTCTCATGTGCAGTGCCCTTCAGATACCTTAAGACACGCTTCGCTGCCATCCAGTCCTTCTGATAAGGGCAGTTGCAGTGCTGGGACAGCCAGTGAACTGCAATAGAAATGTCAGGCCTGGTACAACAAGATAGGTATAATAACGAAACAACCAAGGACTGATAAATTTCTTTGTGAGGGAATAGATTTTCATTGGGTTTCCTACAGTAAGAAGTAGTCATGGGTGTGTCAACTGCTTTGGCATCACCCATACCAAACCTTTGGACTAAGTCCAATACCTTCTCTTCCTGACAGAGAGCAAAGTTTCCTTGTTAATCTCTGGTAATTTGAACACCTAAATAATTCTGTATCTCCCCCAGATTTTTCATCTTGAACACTGCTTGCATTGCATCAATAAACCATGACAGTTGTTGTTGATCACTGTAAACCACACATAAATCATCAACAAAACTAAGAAAATACAATTCATTGTTCTGAACCCTTTTGCTGTACAGACAAGGATCAGAAACACTCTGTACAAACCCTTTATTAATTAATGCTTTGTTGAGACATTGCCCCCATGCATGCCCACTTTGCTTTAAGCCATATAAAGCTTTGTGTAATTTCAGAACAGAAGTACTTTCCCCAGTGCAAAACCCTGGAATCTGCTCCATATACAACTCTTCCTTGAGTTCAGCATTTAAGTAGGCAGTCTCTATATCAAAGTGGTGAACCTTCATATTTTTTCACAGACGCCGTGGCCAGTGCCACCCTAATTGTTTCATTTCTGACAGTGGCTGAAAATGTTGCATCATAATCTAAATTTTCAATTTGACTGATGGCTGTAAAAACTAACAACAACTTGGCATTTGGGGCAATTGTTAATATGGGCACTAGAGCATATGGCAGTATTCCCTTCTGTAGTCACCCATAGGTCTGGGTGTAGTATCTTAAAAACCCGCTTGCTACTCTGAGTGAACGTCTTACTTCTGAGATACTTGAACCTGATGGCCCTCTTCCTGACTGGCCCGAGGTAACCCCTCCTCAAGTTGAAGGCTTGATCCACTGCCTCCGTCCAGGGAAGGCCCCTGGAGTAGACCTTATCCCAAATTAATTATTCAAATCAAATCCATCTTGGTGGGCAGAGATCCCAGCTCCACTGTTTTCGCAAATAAACATGTCTGGGGTCCTCCCAAAAAATTTGGAGGCACACAGTAATAGTTCATATCTTCAACATGGGTCAACACTCGGACCAAGCTTGGGCAAATCGTACTTATCATGCTTGGGCAAATCGTACTCTTCATATTTGCTAGATGCCTTAGCTGATTAGCTTGAACAGGGTGATATTCGCGTTCAGGAGGGGTAGTTCAGCCTTGGATCATTGTCTAGTTCTACATCATCTGATAGAAAAATACACCAGTTTTCCAAATAGCACCCTTTACGTAGGATTTATTGATCTGAAAGGGGCTTTTATACCATCACTAGAACAATACTCTGGGGAAAGCTGCAACACACCACAATTGATAAAAGGCTGCTTATGACTCATGCAGCAACTTCATGCGTACCTTACAGCCCAGGTCTGCTGCGGCTATGGCGGTGAGCTGACTGAGCCGTTTAACCTTGATAAAGAGGTTTAGGCAGGGATGCCTTTTGGGTCCTTTTTGTTCAACCTATAAATGAATGATCCCTTGCTTTAGAATCATAGCATCATAGAACGTTAGAGTTGGAAGGAACCTTGCAGGTCATCTAGTCCAACCCCCTGCACTCTGCAGGAGCATGGGGTTAGACTAGATGACCTGCAAGGTCCCTTCCAACTCTAACGTTCTATGATTCTATGATTCTTTAATGAGCTTTGTCATCTACCCCATTTGGCCAAGTGCAATTTTCCAGTTCTACTTAACAGTCACGACACTATTCTGCTCTCTCGGACAACAGTTGGTTTGCAGAGATCATTACTTTTTTTCTTGGAATATTGTATTAAGGAAGGCCTGAAAATAAACGACCAGGAAACTAAAGTAGTTGTTTCCTCCAAAAAACCGGAATCCTTCAGTGTTCAGATGGACTCCGAATGGGGAAGAAATTCAGCAACTGAAGGAGTTTTCATATTTGGGTGTTCTTTTCACATCTAACTTAAAATGGAGGCCTCATCAGTCACTGATAAGGAGAAAAGCAAAAACCTGTGCCAACAGCACACTAAACATTTCTTTGAAATGGCGGTGGGAACTATGTTCCAGGTGCTGTTCAAGTCTTTAACCTAAAAGTCATTCCTATTATCCTATACAAGGTAGCCATAAGGATTGCCACAGTAAATGAAAACAATGACCATCTTCTTTTATATATTTCTGAGAAAATTATTAAACTTCCCTCCAGGCCCTTAGCCAGGATTTTTTAAATCGGGGGGTATTTGAATTTCTTAGGGGGCACTGGCTAATTGAATTACATGTAATTTAATTAAGTTTCCCGGTGAAATAGAGAGGTGCTGTCTGGCTCCGTGCAGCCACCGTAGCCAGCCCTTTGTGCCAGACAGCTGTGCAGGAATACCCGGCTCCTTCCCCACACCTGCTGCCGCTCGGGGGCCCTGGGCTGGATGGGAAGTCATGGGGCCCTGCCGGTAAGTCAGGGGGCCTAGCCCCAAGATGCCCCACTGTAGCTACAAGCCTGCTTCCCTCGCTGTGTGACCAGCTCTCTGTTCAGAACTGGGCCAACCATGCCTTGAGGCAAGGGCTTAGTTATGAGCATTTAGACTGTTCAACAAGTCATACTTGAGCAGCAAGGACTACCAGGCAGTCCTGAAAGAAGACAAGAAGAGAAGAAGCGATTGGATTTATACCCCGCCCTTCACTACCCGAAGGAGTCTCAGAGTGGCTTAAGATTTATACCCCTTCCCTTCCCCTCCCCACAACAGAAACCCTGTGAGGTAGGTGGGGCTGAGAGAGCTCCTTGATAATAATAATATACTTTATTGTCATTGTACATAGTACAACGAAATTAAAGATGCAATCATTTCGGTGATCTACAACAATATTCATATACACTCACACACCATTCACAACTGTCCCATAACTCCCTTAAGGTTCACATAGCAACTTAAAACCACCAATGTCACCCAAATTCCAATTTCATACAGCATTTAAGGCAATAATAGCTCTTGAATAAAAACTATTTTTTAATCTATTTGTCCTTGCTTTAATTGTCCTATATCTTCTGCCCGAAGGCAGCAGTTCAAACAGGGAATGTTCAGGATGTGACAAATCCTGCAAAATGTTCTTTGCTTTTTTCAAACATCGAGAACTATACAATTCCTCCAGGATTTGAGAGAACAGCTCTAAAAGAACTTATGACTGACCCAAGGTCACACCAGCAGCTGTGTGTGGAGTAGTGGAGTAGTGGGGAAGCAAACCCAGTTCTCCCAGATTAAAGTCCTCACTCTTAACCACTATACCAAACTGGCTCTTATAGGTCAATAAGGTTTAAGCCTGCCGTTGAAAAACTGCTGGCTCATGATGTTAACCTGGACACTATCCAGGCCCTGGGTTTTCATTTGCTTTGGTGAGAAATCGTGTAAAATCAATCACCAATGCTCTACCTTTAGAGCACACCACACCTATTCATCCCAATTTTTTGGTGTTCCACCTCCAATTTTTTTTGGTATTCCACCTATTTGTTGTCTTCCCAAAGCTTGTTAAGGGAGTTCATTCTGGCCAGACTAAATGCTCACTCCCCGCCTGTTATGAGGGGTAGGTTAATGCATTTACCTTATTCAGAATGAATAACACAAGGGCGTTCACATGGGCAGTTTAATCCACTGTTGCCCCGCCTCAAATTAAGCCAGGTTATTTTGTGGCAGAGAATCCTGACCAGACTCACCCGTTCTAGCATGTTTCAATGCCATTTTACCCCTCCTTGCATGACCAGAGGGCAGAAAGGAGTCAGCCCGTCAGCCATTTTTTTTAGAAGTTTGCCCTTAGGAACATGCCCAGAAGCACTCAGCATTTTGGGATATGGAGAGCAATCGCACAGGTGGTGAAGAGACTGCTGGGAAATGGAGTCCACTGCCATCCTCCCTCTAATCTTTTCCATTTACCCCTTCCCCAAATGATATTAAAAAGCTGGGGGAATGGAACTCAAACGACTCAAGCACGACAGACAGATGTTGCTGTCTGATCGTGCACTCTAAATCCATAAAGGAACAGCAAGGGGAACGGATCAAATTGCCCGTGTGAACTCAGCCTAGCAGTTGCAAAATATTTTTACTCCTTTTGTCTATTGAGTGATAAGTGACTAACAACAACTCTTCATTGGTCAAGATCAACATGTCATAGAGCTTTTACTGGATAAGAGGAAAGGAAAAGAATAGCGGGAGACTTCCAGCCACCATCTGGAGGGTGTATAACAAAAAAATGGCTATAGAGTGTATATCAGAAAAAACACTGTAATTTTTAAGGAATATACACAAAATTCCATTTGAATTTACAAAAAGCCTCTTATTAACTATTCCTTAAAGATGCAGTGCAAGTACAAATTGAATGTAAACCTATGAATCTAAACCATAATACATGAGGTTAACCACATAGTATTAACCTCGGCAACAAGTCCCGCAGGCGCTGTCTGGCCTTTATGAGATTTACCTGTGACATCCGTTGCGGTGGTTAATACTGTGTGGTTAACTTCATGTGTTATGGTTTAGCTTCAGACACTTAAATCCAGTTTGTACTTGTACTGCATCTTTAAAGAATAGTTAATAAGATATTTTTTTTGTAATTTCACATAGAATGTTGTGAATATTCCTTAAAAATGACAGTGTTTTTCTGATATTCCATCTGGAGGGTGACAACATTAGTTTGGAGTCAGATCCTAGTTTGGCAGCTGGACCCTTTATAAGCACAGTTGACACTCTGACCATCCATGGTGTTGAGGAACTTCGTCATTTGGCCCCAGGGGTCATTTCGTAGAAAAAGAGCTAGGGGAACTCATTAGCGTAACTCATTAGCATATGCCACACCCCCTGACATCACCGGAAGTGTGACATAAGGCCACACACCCCGCCCCCAACGGTCCCGGCCGCCGCCGCCGGCCTTGCAGCTCCACTGCCGAGCCCCATGAGGGGCCCGGCGGTGGACCTGCAAGGCCGGCGGGAGTGCAAGGAAGCCCCGCGAAGGCCCTCCCTGGCCCCAGGCAGGCAGGGGTGGGGAGAGGCAGGGAGAAAGCAACTTACCCTCCCTCTTCTCCTGCCTCCTCCTGGCTGAATGAGGGCCGGAAGCGGGGCGGCCGGAAGCAGGGGGCGGGGCTTCGTCATGTGCCCTGCCCCCCCGTACCTCACCCGGGGGAACTGTGATCCCCCGCAATTCCCCCCGAAATGACCTCTGTTTGGCCCCATCACTACTTTGGCATTTAACGGGCATTTGTGTGGCAACGGTTTCACATCCTGTCTCCTCTGTGTACTGTGTTCCCTTTGCTGTGCTTCTACACAAAAGAAAAAAAGACGGCTGGAGTTCCTCCTTCTCCTTTCATGAACCATTCAGTGCATTAGATCAAAAATTGCAGGCCTCCCAAGGGGACCGAAGCCTTCAGAGGCATGTGCTGACAAAGATTGTTTGCTCACTTAAAAAAAAAAAAACTTGCTTCAGGCTAGAAAAGGTGATGAATAAGCTTAATTTTAGTATGAATTCCTCCATGGGCATTCGTTAGACTACTACTACAGCAGTAAAAGCTTTCCAAGTTGTTTCTGTGATAGACGAGAAATGTCGTCTTCTACTGATCTAGTTTTAGGCCGAAGAATGAATTTACCTCTGAGGTAGGCAGAGTTAGCACTAATGAGAAGCAAGGTGTGGGACCCCCACAGAAAAGCAGACGGTTTGGGGGCTTCGTTGAGGCGACAGATGATGGGAAAGCAATTTATCTATTTATATTTACTTATAATTTCAATTTATAGCCCGCCCTCCCCACAACGTGGGCTCAGGGCGTCTCACAGACAGGCAAAGCCAACACATAAAACAGATTAAAACCATATAAAAACATCACCACTATGTTACACATAATTACAGCCTATTAAGTGCTCTAGATGTTCAAACAAGATCTTCCATAAAGATGACGTCTCGAAGATGGTACGCCCAAACAGTGCTGCCAGTTCCATGTGGCGCTGTTGTTCTCTCTTCCCAGGGCCAGAAGCTAATGATAATAAAAATAGTGGCGGCTCCTACTCAAAAGCCTGGCGGAAGAGCTCCGTCTTGCAGGCCCTGCGGAACTGCACAAGGTCCCGCAGGGCTCTTGCATTGCTCTCATTTATTTCAGTGAGACGGGCAGAGGAGAACATCCACCTTACTTATGGCCTCATATTAATTAGAACAGGAGTCTAGTGGTACCTTCAACGAACAAGATTTATTCCAGCATAAGCTCCCACGAGTCAGAGCTCACTTCTTCATATGCACAAAGCATGTGTTGACAGCCCGTGTACTTGAAGTTACAGGCAATGGAACGGCATGATTGGGGAGATGGTGCAAAGACCGGCCAGTTTATAACAATAACCAAAGAGAAATCAGTCCGCTTAGAGGGGACGAGGACCACTCTCAGCTGGTAATAGATAAGCAGGGCAGGATAAGTCATCAACGGTGTGTCAACCCAGAGGTCCAAGATCCCAGGTGCTCTAGGGAGCACTCCAGAAGAGCCAGTTTGGTGTGGTGGTTAGGAGCGCAGAATCTAATCTGGGAGAACCGGGTTTGATTCACCACTCCTCCACACGCAACTGCTGGTGTGACCTTAGGTCAGTCATAAGTTGTCTCAGAGCTGTTCTCTCATGAGCAGTTCTCGAAAGAGCTCTCTCAGCCCCACCTACCTCACAGGTAATGCTCCCTCTAAGCTGTGGGGTCTGGTGAGCAGAAATTCTGCTTTGTGAGCTGCTGGCATTAAAGTTGTGAGCGAGCGATTTGGTTACTGCACAAATTAGTCTGCTCTGGAGCCATCGTTCCTGAGTTGAGACAAAAACGTGCGAGCTGGAGGCTAGAAAAACTGTGAGCTAGCTCACACGAACTCAGCTTAGAGGGAACACTGCTCACAGGGTCACTGTTGTGGGGAGGGGAAAGGGAAAGGAGATTGTAAACTGTTCTGAGACTCCTTTCTGGTACTGAAGGGTGGGGTACAAATCCAACCTCCTCCTCCTTCTTCCTCTTCTTCCTTTCTCTAGTAAGATTGTAGGGTTCCTGAGCTGTCATACCTGCCATGGCATTTTAGTGTTGATTATTAGAGTTGCCAACTCCAGACTGGGAAATCCCTCAAGATTTGGGGCAGAGCCTGTAGAGGACAGCAGAGATGTGATGCCATAGGACCTGCCCTCCAGGGGAACTCTGTCGCCTGGAGGTCAGCTGTAATCAGTGTTCCCTCTAAGATGAGTTCGTGTGAGCTAGCTCACAGTTTTTTTAGCCTCCGGCTCACACATTTTTTGTCTCAGCTCAGGGAGGAGGGCTCCAGAGCAAACCGATTTATGCAGTCGCCAAATCGCTCGCTCACAACTTTAAGGCCAGCAGCTCACAAAGTGGAATTTTTGCTCACAAGACTCTACAGCTTAGAGGGAGCATTGGTTGTAATCCCAGCAATCCAGGCCCCACACGAAAGACAGCAGTCCGACCGATTGTGCCAGACGTGGCTTTGCATATCAGAAGTGTATTTTCATACAACATTGGGAAAGAGCCCTGAAGCCGAGAGTTTGCAAGGAAACAAATCAAAGTGCTGGAAGGGGAATCCGGGTTGTTGTCCTTGTTGCGGCTGTTTTTAATTAAATTCCCTCTGACAGTCCAATTGGTGCAATCAGTCTGAGTGACTCAGTGCGGCTGAATCACCGAGGGCGGCTTAGAGAACTTGCGAGGGGAGAGCTTATTTATCCAAAATGAATAAGCGCATGTTGAGAAACCTTCGCATCTTATTCAAAGTGTCAGCAATTAAAATCATTCAAGGTCAGAGTTTTTGAGATCTGAGGGCACAGGAGCTTGATATTGAGGAAGCAAAAAGGGAAGTACCCAGGGGTAATTTTAAGGCATTTAGTCACCCCCGACCAGTGTTCCCTCTAAGCTGAGTTAGTGTGAGCTAGCTCACGGTTTTTTAGCCTCCAGCTCACACATTTTTGTCTTAGCTCAGAAAGGATGGCTCCAGAGCGAACTAATTGATGCAGTAACCAAATAACTCGCTCACAACTTTAAGGCCAGTAGCTCACAAAGAAGAATTTTTGCTCACAAGACTCCATAGCTTAGAGGGAACATTG
>NW_015169210.1:54697-64487 GCF_001447785.1 Gekko japonicus
CCTGGGTTTTGACAACAAACAAGGTAAACAGAATAAGAAGCAAAAGGTGGGTGTGGCTGGATGACCACACTTCTGGTAACATGGGGGTGCGGCCTAATGTGCTAATGAGCGGTGCTGTCAGGGGTGTGGCCTAATATGCTAATACTTTTCTGCTGTTGGGTGTGGCCAGTTATGCTAATGAGTTCCTGCTGGGCTTTTTCTACAAAAAAAGCCCTGCCCCTGACAAAGTACATGCATTGCTTTCTCTTGAACCACTGTCAGCTGAGCATGACCCAGGCAGCAGCATGGCGCTGTTGCCCTAATCAGTTACTTGGATGGCTTGTCTGGAAAAGCCTTTCTTTTATTGTAACTCTGAAAACACAGCTTAATATGGAAAGCTACAATCAGGGCTACATGCAATAAAAAAAAATACCTGAGCTTAGAAAACCAAATTCTGCTTTGCTCATATTTTAAAGCATGTTCTCACCCCCAAATGAACTAGAAACACACTTTTAAACTCACTTCTAAACTTCGTTTTCAGTCTATGCCCACTGAATTGCTGTCTGGAAGATATTCCAATAAACCACAGGAACAACGCACTTGTGTATGCGGAACCTTTGTGGAAGATTTATTTCATTTTATAATGATTTGTCCTTTATATTCAGACCTCAGAAGCATATTCCTATATGGAATTTTAAGCCAAGTGCACAATTTATCTGACCGGAAGGCCTGGCGTGATCTGGTCCATGGGGTCGCGAAGAGTCGGACTTAGGGTTGCCAAATGGATTTTGGCCGGTAGCGAGGGGCTTCCGGCCGGCGTCTAAATCGTGTGCGCGCGCGCCGCGTGCACACCACCCGGAAGTGACGTCGCACGCTGGGGGCGGGGCCACGCCATTTGAGGGGAAAACTCTGTTTTCCCCTCAAATGGCGTGGCCCCGCCCAGCATGTGACATCACTTCCGTGTGACGCTTCGCGCGCGCGCGCACTTTTCAAGACGACTCCCGGACCGGCTGGACGCTCCCCCGCCGGGAGGGATTTTACATTTGGCAACCCTAAGTGTGATAAACAGACATGTTGAGGTAAATCAACTCATGACCAAAATCATAACAACAATGACAACAGATGCATAATAGAGAACTCTAGTCTTGATAAAACAAAGTTCTTTAATTTCTACCTAGCATTTCCTGTATTCAGGAGAATGCAGGCGCTGTAAACAGCGGGATATGATAGGTTGGCTTCTGCAATTCCCTTTGACTAACTGTGGAGTCGTTCTGGACCAAAAGACTCTTTGTTTAATGGAAGGATGTTGTAGAATCCAACTCTATACACAAAACAGTGCCATTCTAAGCAGAGTTGCAGCCTTTGCACAATTTATCTGACAGTGAAAAGCTGATCTTTCTCGGATACAAACCCCTTGGTCTCATACAAGGTAGCGCTTTTTGCACTTGCAGCTAAGAAAGCCAGATCCAAGGCTACTCCTGGAATGTCTTACAATGAGTCATAAAATATTTATCTCGTGCTTTTAAAATTCCAAACTGTTGTTACCCTGACATTTTAGTTGTACCTTTAAGTGGTCTAATTGAGTTTTATCCTGAATGTAATGTTTTAAATTATAAGTATTCTCTGAATTTTGTACTGTAGTTTTTGTATTGCATCTCTAATTTTGTATTGTAAGGGCCAATGGCCATATACAATAAATCTAATTTCTCTCAAACAAGAAACGAATGCTAAAATGACTGGGGTGCTGCATTCGACAGCTTTTTAGCACTTTAACAGCATAGACATGGGCTTGACTCCAAGCTTAGCAACAGGGTAGAGTTATAGTGTGCACCTTGCTGTGAGGAATCCATTTCGGCAAGGATTTGGCAAGCCCTGACAGCCTATTTTACTTCTGTGTCAAGCATAAATTTCAAAAAAACATATGGGGGTCTTTAGCTACTTTATTCACAGATAATAGAAGACACAAACCGTCAAGATGTTTCTCTGCAAGAGCCTCTTTGAAATGAAACAAGCAACCGTATTTTCATTGGCTCCTATTCATTTAAGGGGAAACATGCACAGGAGAAATTCTCAGTCGATTATACCCTTTTCTGCAGCCATTCTCAGACCAGGGCACACTGGCATGATTTGATGGAGCCCATGCGGTGATGCAAAGAATACACGCATTAAACTCTGAAGACTCCTGTGACATTTTGGGTGTGCACCCCTTTTGTAGGAAAATAATCTTTA
Organism: Gekko japonicus; assembly: GCF_001447785.1. Lineage (NCBI taxonomy): Eukaryota > Metazoa > Chordata > Lepidosauria > Squamata > Gekkonidae > Gekko > Gekko japonicus. The sequence goes on from NW_015169210.1 coordinate 56,906, forward strand.
GATCAGAAACAGTGGCAGGTCAGTTCTGGCCCCGTACTGCTTCAGTTCGTCCCCTGATTTCCACATGCATTTTTGAGACTACTTTTGCAGATTATGAGTGGGCTTTTTCCTTCTGCATAATGTTTTTGTTGGTTTCCTTTGTCCCATCCACTCCCACCTTTCTAACAGCACAGATTGCAATCTTTATTAGTGGAAGGGAGCAAGAGTCCAGTATCACCTTAACAACTAACAAAATTTTGTGGCAGAGTTATGCTAATGAGTCACTGCTCACTTCTTCAGCTTCTGCTAGAATGTGATTCCATCTGTCCTTATATCTTGGAGAGTGAAGTGATTTCAGACACCAAATGACAATAGCAGGAACTGGTAACGAGAGAAGAAACCTAGGTCTCAATTTAGTCCAGGAAAATGCATTGTCTTGAGCTTCATTATCAGTTACAATTCAGTAGTCTTTCTTTCTAATCTCCCTTTGAAATTCCTTTGTAAAAGAACTGCTACTCTTAGGTCAGCAATTGAATGTCCTGGAAGACTAAAATGTTCCCCCACTGGTTTTTGAATGTTGTGTTTTCTAATAGCTGTAGAAAGAGTAAGAATCCAGTAGCACCTTAAAGACTAACAAAATTTGTGGTAGAGTATGAGCTTTCGTTAATCACTGCTCACTTCTTTAGATTTATTTCCATTTATTCTTTGCATCCTCCTGGAGTGAATCCTCCTGGACCAAACTGAGACCTAGGTTTCCTGTCTCATTACCAATGCTGATATCTCCATGCCTACTACCCCTCCACATATCACACCTAATCTAATCAAGCCTGCTATTGTCATTTGGCATCTGAAATCATCTTTATAAAGTTTATATCTCTGGTACCTTGTGTTACATTTTATGGCACACATGGCCTGGCCCATCAATGTGACATTTATGGCCCAGCCCTTGTAACAAATGACTTCGATGCCTCTGCAGTAAGTCTCTAGCCTCTAAAAAAGAAAGCAAGCTGGGAATTCAGAGAACCTGCTATCTTGCTGTTTTAGGGCCTAAAAAACCCCTGAAATCACTCACCATGAGGGGAAGAGGAGGGTGGTTTAACAATTATGACAGTCCAGTCATTGAAAAGTGAACAGGGGTGGGCAGGACAAAGAAAACCAATAGAAACATTATGCACTAGGAAAAAGCCAACTCAAATCGGCTTCCAGGAAAACTTCAGGGTAACAGTGATCTCAAAAGAGCTGGAAAACTTGGGGGGGACAAAAATATGTGAAAATTACAGGCACAAAATTGCATGCAGAAATCAAGGATACACCAAAGAAATATAGGGCCTGAACTGACAAAAAAAAATCCATACGGAAAAGATCTGCTCTTACAAAAGAGACTTGAGACCTACTTTCTTTCGTGTAGAGAAAAAATGACCGCATGGGGAGGGGGGTCTGCTCCTCTGGTTGACCAGGGATCAAACAGTCCACAGGGTCTCCCAAGAGGCTGTAAAAGGAAAGGCTTATGAAAAGCCAGTCAGAAAACACAAACTGGATAACATCTACAGTAAACCTAAAAACAGGATGAATTTTTCAAACGGCCAGTGGGAAGGGAGGAAGGCCAACAAAGTAATATAGATGGACTCCACCTTGTCTTTTAGCAAGGCCTGTTTACATGAAAAGGTGTAACCTTGTGCTTGACTTGCTGTAGCAGATGGGAGCCCAGATATCAGCAAGAAGTTTCTTGAATGTAGCGGTGGTGGTAGTGAACTTAGACAAAAGGAAGGTTATTGTTATGTATTGGGACTGAAACACTGCAGGACTGTGCTGCCAGAGACAGGGTGAGCTTGGAGCCGAATAACAATAGACCAACAGGATTCTGCCAGTAACCAGTTAAGATGTAAAGTTTTGTAAATAGCCTATCGTTGGGAGTGGGGTGTGTTGGGGTGTGGCCATTGCGTGCAATATAACCGAGCTGAGGCTCTGGTCTACAGTCTTGTTCTTGCTGAAATCACTGAATAAAGCAGAGCTGATCACTAGACTGGGATCCCACTGGATCCATGGAACCCACTGTTTAACAGTTATAGGGACCAGGTTTTTGAAATCTAGTTTCAACAGGCCATATTCAGTATACCATCCCACTGAGGTAATGTTCCAAAGCACACTTGTTCGGAAACGAGCCTCACAAAAATTAGAAACTAGGCTATTTAATTGTTAATTAAAACAAGCTGCATTCTTTACTTTTATGCCCTAAATCTCCAATTAGAATTCAGAAAAATCGTGTGCTTCAGCAATGAGTCTGAAAGGCCTCCAAGCTGTTCGCAGCGGGGCTGAGCACGTAGCACTATCGACATTTTTGTTCACTCCAAAGGTCGTCTCCAGGAACCATTCCGTTTCTTTCCTTTCCCATTTATTTTATTTGTTGGAACGGCACTGCTCCAGGACGCCCAGAGGGAATTGAAACTGTACTTTTTTTTGGCTCACTTGAAGGCGTTCTGTGGCTCTCGTTCTCAAGATCACTCAGTTTGAGTTTCAAGAAGTTTTCTCAATGGAACACTTCAGCCTATTGTGTTGTGTATTGGACCTTGTCCACAAGTCTCATTAGCCATGGTTTATTTCCCAGCTTTGGCATGTTATGAATAGTCTCTTACCTTTCTAGCATCTGTTATCAAGTATTTTCTCTTTAGGCAACTTAAAAGTTTTGTATTGAATTCAGATAAGCTCTGAATATTTTTCTCTAACTAAGTTTCAGATTTAAGCTTCTCTTTTATATTGTTGTTGTTGGTATTATTGTTATTTTTGTGTGTGTGAAACTCACACATGCAGGTCACTTTATATTTGCCAGTCTGTACATTTCCTGGAAAACCTCATATGCTGGTAAATTATCAAACTGGATCTTTTTAATTAAAAAAAAGAGAGTAGCTGTTCTAAATAGACTGTAGAAGGCTACCAGCCTTGTACGGACTTTATTAACAGGCACACAATCGGTAGCCAATTTCCCCAACCTGTTATTCAAATTTATTTGTTTGTTTAAGATATTTCTATGCTGCCCTCTTCTGAGTCCTGATCGAGGCGGTGTGCAATCAAGACCGCATCAGAACATTAGGAACAAGTCATTAAAACCAAGCAATTGAACATAAACAGCATTAAAACCACCCATAAAACAGAAGCAGACAATTAAAAAGCTGGTAAGGTAAAACCCCTAGTTAAAAGCCCTAATTTTAAAAAACCGATGTGTTTTGGCCTGGTGCCTTAAAGAACAGAAGATTTACTCACTTACCGTGAAGCTTCCTTCTCGGTGGTCAGGGAGCGGGACATTCCTCACGGTTGGGATTAGGCTCCTCCTCCTTCTGCAGGGTCGGTTACTCTTTAACTGATCCAGCCAGGGGAGGGGCCTGCCCTCAGAGAGGGAGCGTTCAGACGGGGGATTTACAACGGTTAGGGTGCCGGTTCCAACCGGTGTACTTACGGGCATTCACACGGCGAACATCTGCCTCCCGTCCCTAACCGTTGTAAATCCCTTTATACCGTTGCACTCTGCCACTAGGTCCGAAGTGGTGGTAAACAGAGTGCAACGGTTGTCATCGGTGCACCCCAGCGTCTGATCGCTCTCCTCCGTTCCACAGCTACTTCCGTTTGGAAGCCTGAGGCTTCCGCTTTTCGGCGGCCATTTTTTTCTCCAGGTTGCCGATATGCGCTTGGGCAAAGGTTCGCCCTGGCATTTTTTTTAAAAAAAGAGCCCTCCATCAAGGGGGTGTCCTTTGATCCCTCCCTCCCTCCCTGTGGCCTGTGGGGCCCGGCCGGGCGAGTGGCAAGTCTCAGGGCTGCGGGAGCGATTACAGGACCTGCTGTAACACTTTGCGCCCAAAGGCTGCATCAGCTGAAGCCATCTTATCTATCCTGTAATGTCGTATGAACAAATTCACCGACCTCCAGGTGGCTGCCCTGCATATTGTCTCCAGGGATGGGAAACCACGATAAGCAGCTGACGTAGCCGCCCACCTAACTGAATGTGCTGTGATTCCCTTAGGGGGCTCAATTCCTTGCGACATGTATGCTAGAATGATACATTCTTTTAGCCATCTACTTAAGGTAGATGTGGATACCTTTTTTCCCAAGTATGTCTTACTAAAGGACACAAATAGAGTCTCTGTTCCCCTCCAAGACTTGGTCCTGTCTATGTAGAAACTGAGTGCCCTGTGGACGTCTAAGCAGTGCCACTCTTTTTCCTTCTGATGCTTGGGGTTTGGGCAAAAAGATGGTAAAACAATCTCCTCCGACCTATGAAAAAAGGAATTAACTTTAGGTACGAAGGCCGGGTCTATATGTAATACCCCCGTCACGGGAAAAATACACAATTCTTTGTCCACTGATAGTGTCCTAAGCTCTGACACACGTCTAGCAGAGATGATCCCTGCCAGGAATAGTGTTTTAAGGGTCAGTTCCTTCAGTGGACATGTCCCCATAGGCTCAAACGGTGGTTTGCTAAGTGCCCATAGGACAGTATTAAGACTCCAAGATGGGAAATGATGAACCTGTGGGGGGTTTATCAAGGAAGTCCCTCGGAAAACCTCTTAATATGTGGGTGATGGGACCAAGATTTTCCTCTCTTGGATCCCTGCACTGCGGATATGGACGCTAATTGCCTCTTTAAGGTACTGGTACTGAATCCTTAGTCTAACCCAATATGCTAATGAGTTATGCTAATGAGTTCCCCTAGCTCTTTTTCTACGAAATGACCCCTGCCCTTAGGACAGTATTAAGACTCCAAGATGGGAAACGATGAACCTGTGGGGGGTTTATCAAGGACGTCTCTTGGATAAACCTTTTAATATGTGGGTGATAGGACCAGGATTTTCTTCTCTTGGATCCCTGCACTGTGGATATGGCCACTATTTGCCTCTTTAAGGTACTGGTACTGAATCCTTTGTCTAACCCATCCTGCAGAAATAGTAAGATGGTTTTAACTGAAGCTTTCATGGGGTCTAAACCACGTTCTAGACACCACGATTGGAACACTTGCCATGTATTATTACAGCTCTTATTAGTCGACTTTTTTCTTGAAGCTAGCATAGTGCCCACTACCCTATCAGAGTTCTCCATGTCCTCTAATTGTTTCCACTCAACCTCCAGGCAGTGAGGTTTAGAAACTGCGGCTGTGGATGACTTAGTGACCCCTGCCTCAGGAGATCTTTTCTTAGTGGTAGGTGCCACGAGTCTACTATGGACAGTCTTTTCAGTTCCTGAAACCATGCCCTCCGTGGCCAGAAGGACACTATGAACACTAACTCTGCCCTCTGTTCCCTTAGCTTTTGTAACTCTCTGGGGATCAGTGGAATCGGGGGAAAGGCATACAGTAGACCAGGTGGCCACTCGCAAGATAGGGCGTCCACTCCTAATGTCTGTTTCTTCCGAGTTCTGGATATGAACTTGTGAACCTGGCGATTCTGTTGTGTTGCAAACAAGTCCCCATTCATTTTCCTGAACCTGTCCTTGATCCGTTGAAAGACTGCCTTGCAAAGTTTCCACTCCGAATGATCCAGTCGACTCCTGCTCTGCCGGTCCACTAGGAAATTGTCCTTCCCAGGAACATGAACCGCCTTCAGCGACAGGAGATGCTCCTCTGCTCAATTGATCAATAAGCATGCCTCCTCGTGAAGAAGTTGGAACCTGGTGCCCCCTTGCCTGTTGACATAGGCCTTTGCGGTTGTATTGTCTGTCTGAACCAAAATGTGTTGATTGCTTAGGATCTCTGCGAGATTCAGAAGCCCTAAACGAATGGCCCTGAGTTCCAGGAGGTTGATGCTCTGTCTGGATTCTGACTGAGACCAGAACCCCTGTGTCATCTTGTCTTGTGAGTGGCTCGCATCCATTGTTATCACTAGCCTGACTGAAAGGCTCGCATCCATCATCATCACTAGCCTTTGAGGTTCCCTGATCGGGAACCCATGCTGAAACCGAGACGGTTCCAGCCACCAACTGAGCTCCTGCCTCAGCACCTCCGGAATGACCAATGATTTGTTCCCCTTGTTTGCTATAATTGTTTGGAATGGAAGCAAAAATCTCTGAAGGGGGCGTGCATGGAATCTCGCCCATTGCACCACCTCCTGGCAAGATACTAGTATGCCCAATAATTTTGCGAATGTCATCACCTCCACCCTGTGTTGGTTCATAACCTCCATCAGCAAGGCATGTATTTTTTGCTGTCGTTCCATTAACAGGAAAACTATGTCCATTAAGGTGTGTATTTGTACTCCCAGATGTACTAGGACCTGAATAGGATGCAAGGTGCTTTTCATCATGTTGACCACAAAGCCATACTCTCTGAGAGACTGAACCGTTAACTTTTCCAAACTCTCCTGGAAGGACGATGCTTTTACAAGGATGTCGTCCAGGTAAGGAAAAAGACTCACTCCCTGTAACCAGAGGTTGGCTATAATGGTCACTAGGATCTTTGTGAACACCCTGGGAGATGATTTTAGCCTGAAAGGGAGAGCTCGGTACTGAAAATGATGATTGCCGTATGCAAATTGGAGGAATTTGCGGTGGGCTTCTTTTATCGGAAATGGAGGTATGCTTCCCATAGGTCGGTGGATGTAAGGTAATCCTGATGCTGAATGGTTGAGAGGATGGACTTGAGATACTGAAAATGATGATTGCCGTATGCAAACTGGAGGAATTTGCGGTGGGCTTCTTTTATTGGAAATGGAGGTATGCTTCCGATGGGTCGATGGATGTAAGATAATCCTGATGCTGAATGGTTGAGAGGATGGACTTGAGAGTCTCCATCCTGAACCTCCTGCGTTTTATATGTCTGTTTAGCCACTTCAGATCTAGGATGGCCCCGATGGCCCTGTTTTTCTTGGGTACAATGAAGAAAACCGAGTACACCCCGAGGTTCTCCTGTGCTTCTGGTACCGTCTCTATTGCTCCTATATCCAGAAGATGTTGAATTGCTCCCTCTATTAGACTGTGTTTTTCTCTGGATTGTTTTAAGGGCATTTTCACAATTCGATTTGGTGGTTTCCTTAGGAACTCTAGAGAGTATCCCCCTGTCACTGTCTCTGTCACCCACTTGTTGCTGACTGTTAACTGCCAGTGATGAGTGAAATGTTGTAAACGACCTCCAATCCCCAAGGAACCATGAGTTTCTGCATAGTCATGCCGTTGTTCCTTTCTTGGCTCATTTGGCAGTTTGATCAGACTTATTGGGGAAAGAGGTCCTGTTGTCTCTATGTCTGGGTTGCCATTTTCCTCTGAATGACCTATTAAAGGAAGGTTTGGAACCTTTCTTGCCATCTTGAAAGGACTGAAACCGTTGCCTAGGTCTGCTTTCCTTTCTCTTGGATGGTAGCACTTTCTTTTTATCCTTATCCTCTACTAGATATCTATCCAGACTTTCCCCAAAGAGGTGACTTCCCCTAAAAGGAACAGCTGCTACCTTAGCTTGTGCGGCTGAGTCTACCTTCCAGTTGAGCAGCCAGGTGTTTCACCTAGCAGATACACTACAGGCCATTGCTCTGACTGACTGTTGGAATGAGTCCAGTGTAGCATCGGCTGCAAATGCTGCCGCTATGGCTATCTTTTTTTAGTTCGTCCTTAGGGACCTCAGAATCTGCTG
>NW_015169210.1:64551-80741 GCF_001447785.1 Gekko japonicus
GAAACAGGATAATCAACCGCCGGGACCTTGATCCTTTTTGTTGCCTCTGGAAGTAAGGAGTAGAACTTTGAGAAGACCTGATGATTGCCCTTGGGTTTAAGCCAGATGCTCCCATTCCACCTTTATTATGCTGTAGAAGGAGGCTGGGAGTGGGAGACCTGACTGTGTAGCTGACACCTTAGGCCTCAATCTCTCAGCACCCTCCTGAAAATCTGTGTCTGGCACGTTCTCTTAGATTTTGGCGATATCTCCAATGTCCTTAGTACTTTTGGCAGTAAGTGAGCAAAAAGCTCCTGAGTCTGGACTGCATCGTTTGGACCATTTCCTCCTCTTCCCCCGATAACTTCCCTTCCTCTCTATCAGAGGGACCTGGTGTATAATCAGATCCTTCCTGAGGGGTGTCCAGTAAAGGGCTATGTTCCCTTCTTTGGAACTTCTTAGAATTGCTCTCTTTGCAGTGTGTGTGTGTGTGGGGAATAGGAGTCACTATCCGAATCCTCTCTCTCTCTGTACCTCTTAAGGCCTCTACCCCTGGGAGGAGAAACATCTGCACTGCCAGAGCCATGTTTAAACTCTCTTATCATTTCTCTAAATTCTTTTCTCATTTCCACCTTCATCCACTGAAGAAGGTCTGATTTCGACTCTGCCCCAGACATTTCTGCCTCCTGAGCTTCCACGGTGGAAAGGGATACTGACTGCCTGGGTAGCTCAAAGTCTGTGAGTGAACTGCCCTTAGACATAGAACTGGCTGGCCCAGGGTTTGCCATTACACACTCCAGGCACCTAGGGGCAATCAAAAGGTAATGAGAGGGGAAGGGGCAGACAAAGTGGCTGCCGTTATTTTCCCGCCTTTCTCAGACCTGCCTGGGGACCAATACATCCTGTCAGGGTATCCACTCAGTCCTCTCTCTGATCCACCCAGAGTAAGCACGTCTAGTGACAAGGGGGGGGTCTGGTCTCCTCTGCTCTGCTAGCCCAACCGGGAGGTCCCCCCCCCCAGATCACGCCTCAGGAAACTCCTGATCCCCCCTGGGTCTTGACACCCCCAGGCCTCCCCCTTTAGTCCTGGGTGCCTACCAAGATTTGGGGAAATCGAACCCAGATTTATCCTCAGCTCCGACTATCCTGGGTCCAACGCATCGTGGGAGACTGCCGGATCTTCAGCGTCGCCGCCAACCGTCTCCGCAGCCTCAACTGCTCCCTGGCGATCGTTGGTGGGGAGTGAAGCTTGTGGCTGCTGGCTGGTTCTACGGGAGGCTGCAACTCCAGCCGCGGCTACCAGGGGTACCCCAGCGCCAGTGGCTGCATTCCCACCAACTGCTCCCTGGCGATCGTTGGTGGGGAGTGAAGCCTGTGGCTGCTGGCTGGTTCTACGGGAGGCTGCAACTCCAGCTGCGGCTACCAGGGGTACCCCAGCGCCAGTGGCTGCATTCCCACCACCGCTTGCGGCTCAAAAAAACACTCGCTGGGTCCAGGGAGCACTCCCACACCCTGCCACCAATCTGTCTTCTTTTCTTCTCTACTGCTGGATCACTGCACTCCACGGAGCGCTGACAAGAATTGTCCTGCTAGATTGGCAGGGCCGATAAAACTGGGGTGCTCTCTGAGGGCAGGCCCCTCCCCCAGCTGGATCAGTTAAAGGGTAACCAACCCTGCAGAAGGAGGAGGAGCGTGAGGAATATCCCGCTCCCGGACCACAAGAGAAAGTAAAGTAGGTGCCAGGCGAATCTCAGAGGGGAGGGCATTCCCAGGCCTGTTGCTAATGTGGGGCCCATGGGGCCTGGCCCCCTAATGTTTCTTCCAGGGCCCCAACCTGAGCCTTGGCTTCTCCTCCACCTGAGCTCCACAATAGCTATGTGCCTGTCAGTGAAACAGGCTGCATAGGATTGTAGGTCTGATCTTGCAAGACCATCTCCTGGTCAAACTTCCAGAGGCACTGTTCAGGGCGCCTTCCTAAGCAGCCACCTGGAGCAGGCACCGGCAGGGTAACCCGAGATGGCAATGTTGCAAAAGTGTGGGTGAGGCCATGCACCTTGCAGGGAAGTCATTCCGCGGGACTAGGCACAGGATTCCAGCTGTGCTTTCTGCAGCTCTGAAGTACACTGACTTGCAGTTAGTTGATCGGCCCCATCTGAACCAGCACAGTTTGGGGGGGGGGAGAGAATGAGCATCGTTCCATACAGGATATAATGGCTGGCCCCCTAAGCAAAAAATTGGACCCCCCCAGCAAAACGTTGCTAGCTACGGGGCTGGGCGTTCCACAGGTGAGGTGCCACCACAGAAAGCTCCCTGCCTGTAGTTGTCACGTGCTTCACCTTTGAAGATTGGGGCACAGAGAGCAGAGCTTGAGAGGCAGGTCTTAACTGGTGGGCTGGACAGTATGGGAAGCAGGGCTATTTTGGGGCAGGAACGCACAGGAACGGAGTTCCGGCTGGCTCCCAAGTTGGCCACACCCAGCAGGAACTCATTAGCATAATAGGCCACACCCAACAGCAGAAACTCATTAGGACTGGCTACATTAGGGGTGTGTGGCCTAACATGCAAAGGAGTTCCTGCTACAAAAAAGCCCTGGGTTTTGACAACAAACAAGGTAAACAGAATAACAAGCAAAAGGTGGGTGTGGCTGGATAAGACCACACGTCTGGTAACATGGGGTGTGTGGCCTAATATGCTAATGGACTGTGCTGTCAGGGGTGTGTCCTAATAAGCAAATGAATTTCTGCTGTTGGGTGTGGCCTATTATGCTAATGAGTTCCTGCTGGGCTTTTTCTACCAAAAAAGCCCTGATGGGAAGAGACGGTCCTTCAGGTACCCTACCTCCAAGCCATTTAGGGCCTTAAAGATAAGAACCAGCACTTTGAATTGTGCACAGAAAGAGATGGGTAGCTAGTGCAGGTAATTCAGCACAGGGTGACATAAATCCTGTAACCAACCCCTGCCAATCGCTCGGTGGCCGCATTATGGATCAATCGAAGTTCCCAGGCCATTTTCAACGGTAGCTCCACAGAGAGCACTACAGTAATCTAACTTGGTCAGAGGATGGATTGCTGTGGCCAGATCAGGCTTTTTGAGGAATTCTGTATACACAAGTTTGTAAACCCCTTTTCAATCAGCTTAAATCCAGACATCCAGTCATGTGAAGAATGTAGACTTGTTTAGCTTCCCAGTTGTTTCTCTTTATAGTTCCCTTCTAACTGTGTTTTAATTGGGAATTTCCCTCCCCAGATGACTGCACAGCTGCATGGTTTCCCTAAATTTCGGAGATTCTTAAACTGTGGGTTAGATTCGGCAGTGTTGTTCTGCTGGCATCTCACTGGCTAAGGAGGGGAGAGCAATCCCGTTTCACTCCAGACTTCCCCTTTCCCTCCATGCTGTGGGTCCCTTGACCCACCCACCCCCCAAGCAGAATTTCTGAGCTATTCAGTGGACTGTAGCAGGAAGGGGGGAGCTTCACTCCACTGGTGGTGCACTGGATCCAATTGTCGATTGCATTTCTTTGGGGGGGCTCTTAAGCGAGGGCATTAATTACAGGCAAACATCCTTGAGAGTTTGTCCTCACATTGCATGTTTCTTAATTGCACTGTCCATTCTTGCAGGACAAGGTGAGGCACGGTTGGTGCCTCATATGAACTAAACTTGTATCCTAGAGAAGTGTTTGTCTGAGGGGGCAGCACTCATCAGTCAGGGGCATTGCCCCCAAATGCCCCCTGGTGGCTACAGGCCTGCAACAGTGGACTGTGCAGCCTCTGCCAGTGGGTTGCAAGCAAGCCTTCCCTAATGGCTTCCCCTTCCCTTTTTTCATTCCTCTCTTTTGTATCTTGGAAGCCAAGATCCGACCCTGGAAACAGTATCTGGGAAACAGTATCTTCCATGTCATACATTAGTGGGTATTTTTTCTTCAGTGCCTATATATGTCAATCAAGTAAACCGTGTTCTGATGGTCACTAGAGTTAGTGAGAATCTTAAGGGGGATTAGAGAGAGTAAGCAGAAGGAGAGGGTGGATATAGACTGGAATGTAACCTCCATGTGCAAAGGCTGTGTATGTCAGAATGCCACTTGCTTGGCTTCATAGTGGGTATGTTTAGCCTGGAGAGGGGATGACTGAGAGGTGATAGGATAACCATCTTCAAGTACTTGAAGGGCTGTCATATAGAGGATGGTGTAGGGTTGTTTTCTGTTGCCCCAGAATGTCAGACCAGAACCAACGTGTTGAAATTAAGTCAGAAGTGTTTTCGGCTAAACATTAGGAAGAACTTCCTGACAGAGCGGTCCATGATTAATAAGTCCCAATTTTTTTCAAACCACAGGTCAACTGATGGTACTGCTTGTTGCTTCCAAACATTCTCAATGGATGAGAACAGATTTTTAAACAATGTTTGTTTCAAATGCATCCTGTTAAATGAAAATTCTGTCCGAAATGGTGACGAGCTACTATTAGAGCTATGCAAGACCTCTGCCTCTTGGGGTAGCCATTTTTTGGTTGGCTCTGCCTTCCGCTTTGCATTATTTAGAGTCTGCCTTTCCCCCAGCGACTCAAGGCAGGTTACACGGAGTGAGTCGGTACAATCAAAAGGATGGGGCATTCAATAAACGGTGCAACAGGATTAGAGTTGTAGAACCAACCAGAAATCTAAAAAAACAGAGGCTGATTTCGCACTAGAGCTGCCTCGATGTTGTGCCGCCGTTTGCCCCGATACTACTGGTCAATTTCACACCCATTTCCTCCACAGTTTCGTGATCCTCAAAAAACAGGATTTCTAAGGGTTCAGCTGGGAAGACCAGAGGACGGGGAAAAAGAAGAGGACAGCAAGTCCAGTGGCGAGCTAGACTCTGGCTCTTCCGGAGAGGACTCTCTGTCAGAGCAAGGGGCAGCGGCCCCAAAAAGTCCTTATAAGCTGTGGAAGAGAAGGGGAAAGGAGAAGTAAAGGCTGAAGGACTCTGAATTGTGCCTTTGAGACTTTTGATATGGGATGATTGGGGGGTACTGTTTTTAGACAGTTAAATTTAAGCTTTAATGGGAAAGTATTATAAATGTTTGACTCGGTTTATAATGTGATCAATGATGGGAAGACTTGACGTAACTAAGCTTTAAACCCCTTCTCTCTTTCCATTGTATTCTGTGGGGTCATAGAATCAGGGGTCATTTGGGGCCGGAGCATGCCGGAACGCTGCTTCAGCAGCCCAGGAGCAGGCACAAATGGTGGTGGCGGCAAGCCCCGCCCCAGCTCCCCGCCCCCAAGCTCCTTTTCTCTAGAGTTGCGCCACAGCAGCGGTGTGATCTTTCCATTGTATTCTATGGCCTCATAAAATACAATGGAAAGATCATGCCGCTGCTGCGGTATGACTCCAGATAAAAGGAGTTTAAACTTTAAACCCCTTCTCTCTTCGCTTCCCCCCCCTCCGCCTTGGCAGGCTGGCTGGGGAAACCAAAAGGGGGGAGGCATCTTCAAAAGCCTCCTCTTCCCTTCCCCAGCCGGCCTGCTAAGGTGGGCTGGGTGGGTGGGGGAGCAAAGAGAGAAGGGGTTTAAACTTTCCACTGCATTATGGTTCTAACAGCAGACAAGCAGGGTGCCTCAGGAGAAAAGCTGACACGGAAAAGAGTGGAAAACCAATGAGACTGATACGTACAGCCATTGCAGCTGTAAATAACTTCCACATTTTGTCTTCACCACCTAGCTCTGAACACCCTTTCCTGAACAGAATAGGACACAGCCACATAACAGCTTTTCAAAGACAGTTTATCATTGGATAGTCGAAGGTATACTACCCTAGCTGAACGAAAATACACCAAAATACATGAAGACACACCAAAAACTAAAATGAGAGCCCGCATGGTGTAGTGGTTAGTGTTGGACTAGGATCTGGGAGGCCCAGGTTCGAATCCCCACTTGTTGCCCTGAAAGCTCATGAGTGACCTTGGGCCAGTCACTCATCCTAACCTACCTCACAGGGTTGTTGTAAGGAGAAAATGGAGGAGAGGAGAATGATGTAAGCTGCCTTAGGTCCCCCTTGGTAAGAAAGTCAGGGGGGAAATGGACTAAAAAATAAAATGTGTGTGTATAATTCATTACATCATAATTCACTCGGTAAAATTACCTAATAGGAGGGAAATTATTAGGCAAATCAATGAAAGCATAGACACATTTTTGGAAGATATGTTTTTCCATGTTCCACATAATGAAAAATTACTGTAAAGACTTCATTGTTATTATACTTATTTGGCAATTGAAAACATTTATGTAGATTGGAAATAGGTTATCTTTGAATCCATGAGAACACACAAAAATACATTTGATTCTTGGATAGGAGATATTTTACATATGTTACTCAATTATAATATACTTTTTAAAAGCCATTGTGATCATATCAGTGAATTCAATAGCAAATGTAAAACTGCCCTCTGCTGGCACCTTTAAAGTATTCACAATATTTCTGTTTTAAAGAATTGCCGTAAGCGGCTGCGGAAGGTCTTGCAGACGAATTGGTGATGTTTTAACTTACACAGATTAATATCCTACATTTTCCTAAGACAAATGAAGAAACATTTTATATAAAACAACATATACTTTCCCACATCAGATAACAATCTGGCAGTCTAACCGCATTAAATGAGCATATCTTTTTAACTATTTTGAAAGGTTTTGGGATTAGTAGAAAATCATGATTGGGATTTTAGAACAGATTTTATGCAGTGCAGCCAAAAGGTCAAGGGAACGCAAAATACGTCTCCCCCCTTCTATGCAGGGTGCTGATTATCACACGGTCCTATCAGAGTACCTCTGGACGGTTCCTAGCTTGCATCTACCCACTGCTGATAAAGTGACACAACACAGGACAAATACTTAAGCCGGGATGGTGACTTTCTGTAACAAAAAAAGGGGGGCGGGGTAGGCACCTGCGATGGTTAGGGACCACAGACTCAAACTGGCCATCTGCTCAACTTAGCAGCTTTGCTCTCAACTCTCCCCTTGAAATAATTTGATGGCAGAATGTTGATTCTAAGGGCAGCGACAGGAAGAAAGTTGATTCATTTGGAATGTGGTGCTGGAGGAGAGTTTTGCGGATACGGTGGACCGCCCAAAAGACAAATAAGTGGGTTCTAGATCAAATCGAGTCTGAATTCTCCCTACAAACTAAATGGACTAAACTGAGGCTATCATATGTTGTCGAAGACTTTCACGGCTGGAGTTCATTAGCTGTTGTAAATTTTTCGGGTTGCCTGGCCGTGGTCTTGGCATTGTAGAACCTGACATTTCGCCAGTAGCTGTGACTGGCATCCTCAGAGGTATAACAGACGGAGTACTCTCTGTGTCAAGGTGAGAAGAAAAATGGTAGGCAGGTGATTTATATCTACTCAGGAAGGTGGGGTAGGGCTGAGTCCTTATCTTGTAGGAGTTCCCCAGGCTGTGAAACATGCTAATGGAGGAGCTTTCCTGAGGAGGTTCTTTTGCATATGGAATGGCCGTTTCCTGAGGAGGTTCTTTGGTCACAATATGAAAAGATTAGAGTCACTGGAAAAGACAATGATGCTGGGAAAAGTCGAAGGCAGCAGGAAAAGATGAAGACGCAGCATGAGACAGATTGACTCGGGCAAGGAAGCCGCCAGGGCCCTCAGTTTGCAAGACCTGAACAAGGTTGTTAATGATACGGCGTTTCGGAGATTATTAATTTATAAGGTCACCATAAACCAGAAGCGACATGACGCCACGTAGCACACAGACACAATACGATGTTCTAAGATACAGAAATGCTTTTTCACAGGTTTTGGAATGTTTCCATTTCTACCCTCTGGTTTGAGTCTGGCTTCTTCTCTTGAATTGAGCCTGACTGACTTGGACCCTATAAACAGCAGAAGGCATTGTTGACAAGTGACGGCACACTTCCTGTTGCAGGGAACGATCCGCGACTTATGTCATTTGGTGTTGTAAAGCACTTGGCCCAACCTGCCTCTAGCATTTGCTCCGCTGTTTTACCAAACCCACACTGGGACTGAAAAAGATGCGGCTCAAAACCACATTCAAGTACCCCAGGTCAACTCCGTACTGACTGCAGAGTCACCCCCGAATGGCCAGAAAAGGTCCATAAATCTATGCAGACGGCTACCACAAAACCGAGAGATCAAACTAAGTGAGAGCGGCATGCAGTCTGGACGCTGCCATTAAATCCGACAATCAATCAAAGTGAAAGGGGCATGCAACGTCGACGGGAATGTCTGTTCCAGTGGGGGTTTGGTAAAACTGCGGAGCAAATGCTAAATATAGACTGGGCCACTGTCAGAATAGAAGATGGAACAATCAGCACTGACTAGGGCTGCTAAGTGGGGGCGGGTGGCGGGTAACCCCCCGCTTTGGAGGCCTGATTTCCAGCACCGTGGAATCGGGCCCCGGGGGGAACCCCACCCCCGGCGTGCACGTCACTAGGAAGTGACGTTATGACGCCGGGCACGCTGGGGTCAGGGCCACGACCATCCAAGGGGAAACTCTATGGTTTCCCCTTGGATGGTCATGGCCCCGCCCCCAGCGTGCCCGGCGTCATAACGTCACTTCCTAGTGATGTGCATGCGGCGCGTGCACGCTCCGGAATCCACCCGGGAGTCCCCCGCTCTGGAGGTGAGTACAACTTGGCAACCCTAGCACTGACATTTGTTGTCAGGCTTTGTCTTCGCGTTGTGTTTAGTGCATTCTGAGAGCTAGTGTGGTATAGTCACAGATATGGACTTCTGGCCAGAGCCCTGTTCTGCCAGGAAACTCACTGGAAGAGATTGGGGCAAATCTTGACCTCTAATTTATATCACAAGATGGTTGTGGTGATAAAATGAAAGGAATAACAATGCAAAAAAAAAAAAGAAAGAAAGAATCTTCCGGTGGGAAAATATTTATGGGGAGCCATTATTGCTCAGTGGTAGAACCATCTTATTATTGCACAAGATCCCAAGTTCAATTCCTGACGTCTCAAGTTAAACGAAGAAGAAGGGATTGGATTTATACCCCACCCTTCACTACCCTAAGGAGTCTCAGAGTCTCTTACAATCTCCCTTCCCCTCCCCACAACAGACACCCTATGAGGTAGGTGGGGCTGAGAGAGCTAGCTTTCAAGGACTGCTCTCGAGGGAACAGCTCTGAAAGAACTTGTAACTGACCCAATGTCACACCAGCAGCTGCATGTGGAGGAGTGGGGAATCAAACCTGGTTCTCCCAGATTAGAGTCTGCACTCGTAACCACTACACCAAACTGGATCTCAGTAGCAGCACTGGAAAAGACCTATGCCTATCTGAGAACCATTGCGTCAGAGCAAAGGCTGGTCCAGATATGGCTGGTCTTTATACTTGTATATGGTCCACCGTTAGGGGTACCACTTTTTTAATTCAGAGGAAGGGACACCACAAGACTACTGTGAATAAAATAACAGTTTCAGGACAGGCTGGAAAAGGTCATCTGGAAAACTATATTAGAACCATTGGCATTCTGTATCATTCTTTGCCAAGCTTGTCCACTACTAGGTACAGGTCTACTACAGTAAAAAGAAAGTGACTAAACATTGGATTTCAGTGGCTTTGCACATGAATGCATCCATATGGCAGAACTGGGCATACAAGACAGCTTGTTTAGAGGGATGTGTGGACTTGAAACAATAGAGAATCTAGTATTAGAATTTAGTGATAGAGAGCCAGTGTGGTGTAGAGGTTAAGAACAGCGGACTCTGATGTGGAAAATTGGGTTTGATTCCCCACTTCTCCTTCACATGAATCCTGCAGGGTGACCTTGGGCCAGTCACAGTTTCTCTCAGACCTCTCTCAGCCTCACTTGTCTCACAGTCACAAGATGCCTGTTGTGGGCAGAGGACGGGAAAGGCAATTGTAAGCCACTTTGAGACTCCTTAAAGTAGAGAAAAGTGAAGTATAAAAACCGACTCTTCTTCTTTGTCTAGTAACTTACACTGTTGGCTTCTTTATATGGAGTCCTATTTATCCTAAAATACCCTCAAATATACCACCCTCACCCTCAGATATACCGAATATAATGTCCAGGTCTTGATTCTTGATTGCCCTTTCCTTTGCTTGCTTTAAGAGTCCCCTTTCCTTCTGTGAAAGTATTTCACACACCATCTTTATGTAATCCCTCAACAGAATAAAGAGAGCTCCCTCTCACGGACCGCTTTGTTATGTCAGTGACAGGAATTTGAAGAGAAACTTGTTTTTAGCAGGAGAGCTTCATGACAGAGATGAGTAAGAGTTCTTTGAGAAAGGACCGGAAAAAGAAGAAAAGACACTTCAGATACACGTTATTTGACCCACCGTTATAGTTCAGGAACATACTTATATTACCTTCCTGTGGCTCTGTGGGAAAACACAATGACAACAGCAATATGTTTGTGTGAGTTAAGATAAGCTTGAAGGGTTTTTCTGCCATTCAGACCTTGGGCTATTTATTTACATACCTACATCTAGAATTGCCAGTTCTGGGGTGGGAAATGCCTGGAGATTTTGGGGGTGGACCCTGGGGAGGGAGGGGCTTGGGGAGGGGAGGGACCTCGGCAGGGTATAATGCCATAGAGCCCACCCTCCAAAGCAGCCATTTTCTCCAAGGGGACTTAGTCTCTGTTGTCTGGAGATCAGTATTTAACTCTAGGAGAATTAATTCTGGGAGTTTGGCAACCCTACTTTCACCCCACCTTTCTCCCCATTGGGGCCCCAAAGCAATTTTCATCATTCTCCTGTCCTCTGTTTAATCCTCATAACAACCCTGCGTGGTAGGTTAGGCTGAGTGTGGGGGACTGGCCCAACGTCACCTAGCAAGCTTCCATGGCAGAGTGGTCTCCCAGGTCCTAGAGAGACCCAGCGGTTTTTTCTCCCCCCCAAACATCACATACCAAAAATATTCCCAGAAAGAGGGACCCACCAAACATCGTCTAAACAAGGTGCTTGCGCAAATAAATGTTGCAGGAATACATAGGCTGATTTCGCATTAGAGCTGCCTCGCTGTTGCGCCGCCGTTTGCCCTGGTTCTATTGGTCAATTTCACACCCAAAGCCACGGGGCTGATTTTGACCCGCGGTTTCCCCCGATTTCCCCCGCAGTTTCGTGATCCTGGTTTTTTTGAGGATCAACAAAACTGCGGAGGAAATCGGGTGAAGCCGCAGGTCAAAATCAGCCGCGCGGCTTCGGGTGTGAAATTGACCAATAGAACCGGGGCAAATGGCGGCGCAACAGCGAGGCAGCTCTAGTGCAAAATCAGGCAAAGTTTAGGGCACTGTCCCCCCCCCCATACATGTGCAAAAGACCATGCCAGTATTCCTGTACATTGGAGGGGGGGCAAGAGATGAGGCTGTTCCCAGGCAAAATAGCAACCAAGGGGAAACGGCCACAGAGTTTTGATTTTGAGCCATTTTCACCACCCATCTTTATACTTTGAAAAGAAGCACAGGGGAAGAAGCCAGCTGTGTTTGTGTCTGTCAGTCACACAAAATCACTGTTAACACTAAATGCAGTTAATGAACAAACGTCAGATCCCGGTTTCAGTTCTTGGTTTATAGCACAGTTAACTCAGCATAGTTAGTGGTGTGAAGCATTTTTAAGTGATCGACAAATGACAGTTAATTTAATGAAACCATTTACCGTGTTTCCCCGAAAATAAGACACTGTGTTATATTTATTTTTTCTCAAGAAGACACACTAAGGCTTATACCACAAATGCATAGAAATCCTGCTAGGGCTTATTTTTGGGGTAGGTCTTATTTTCGGGGAAACAAGGTATTTAACAGGATATCTGAATATTCAGTTTCGTGTGACATCTGAACCGAAGCTGTATGGTCTTATTTGATTCCTCTGTATACAATTATGGTCAGATTCATGCAGGTATAGTTGTTCAGAAAGGAAATACCAGTCATTTTGTCTAGGAGAGAAAACAAATCTTCAAACTGGTTCAAGCTCTTTTGGTAATTTGTCCTTTCTTAAAAAACTGATTCTGACCTGTATTTGTCAAATGTAATATATAAATCCTGTTGAAGTGGTGTTGGCTATGAAAAACAGATTTCACGAAATAGCCAGGTCACCAAAACTGCTACAGCCAGAAAGCTTTCCTAGTTCCATCAAACAAAAGACATTTTATTTATTTATTTATTCACATTTATATTCTGCCATTCCCACTAATGAGCTTAGGGTGGATTACAGGCAACAATAGGGCCATTTGGCTGCACAATACAATAAAAATAAATAAGCAGTCAAAACATTAAAACAGTATTTAAAACAGACTGCATCAAAGCTGGTGCCACTGGACTGTAGTCCATTGAATCCGGGCTGTAAACAGATGGTAAGGGGGGGGAGATGAAATACCTTTAAGCATCATCAGAGGAGGACAAAAAACATTGGTTGTGAAGATATCGGGAAGTACTCAGCCATGGCTGAGTTGTAGAACATTTGCTTTGCAGTTAGAAGATCCCAGGCTCAATTCCCATCATCTCCAGTTAAAAGAATCAGATAGCAGGTGAAGGACTTTTACTTGAGACCCTGAAGAACTGCTGCCAGTTAGCACAGGCAATACTGATTTTGACAGACCACCAATTCCATTCAGTATAAGGCAGCTTCCTGTATTCATGTTTCATCCACTGAATTATTCATTAAGTTCAGCATTTAGCACTGTTATCAGATCTGAAGTTCTATTATTTTATCGCATAGGCCATGATTAAATGACGCAAGATGTTCTCAATCAGATTTTTTTTGGCTGCGTTCTTGACTTTTGTTGGTGGCTGCACCATATGAAAACGTAAACGTTAAGCCTTAACCTTCTTTAATGATGCATCGACGTCCTATGCAAAGCTGGCTCAGTTGGCCATGATCGATCTTTCCCAAAGCAATTAACTGTCTTTGACTCAGTTGTTCAGCAAGGGTCTTGTATCACTTCGGTAGCCGTATCCATTGTTGCAGTGGCACAATGGGTTGTAAACTGGCCTGTAGCTATGGTGGGGCTAATGGGGGCTCCGCCCTCTTCCTTAAAGTTCCCCGCTTCTTCCCAAAAGCATTTAAAGGGATCCTTTAAATCAGGGGTGTCGAACTCATTTGTTATGAGGGCCGGATCTGACATAAAGGAGACCTTGTTGGGCCGAACCACGTGTGTCATAAAATGTAATGCCAGGTAGCGGAGATATAAACTTTATAAAGGACACAAGCAAAAAGGTGGTTTTTTTACTTAAAACAAAAAACATTAGCATTCTTGCAATATTTTGTTTATTTAACAGTGTCTGATAACTGACACCTCTTGCTCTGAATTATTGCATCAAAATGTCTGTGCTCTTGCAATCCTGAGCATGCTGTTCAGGTGTGTATCTGTAAGCTGCAAACCTACGATGACGCAGCAGCAGCAGCAGAACTGGAAGAAGAAGCAGGAGACAGCGGTGGGAAGGTAACAGCGTTCTGTCCGCCTTGGTGTTTAGTCACGCCGGCCACATGACCGCGGAAACGTCTTCGGACAGCGCTGGCTCTTCGGCTTTGAAATGGAGATGAGCACCGCAACCCTAGAGTCGGATTCGACTGGCTTTCGAGCAAGGGAACCTTTACCTTTTAGGCCACTTTTGGGCAAGCTGCCTCCCCTTAACGAAGGCCTTCTCTCAGTATTAAAATGTGCTTTTCCAATGTTAATAGCGAGTTGTGGTTCGATGTTTCTCGTGGAATGCACAACTATCACTCAGTGCTGTATTGTTGCAGTCGCAGCAAAAGTCACAATTTCTAATGGCAAACTACACAGCCGGGGTCTGAAATCCTTTTTGTTCAAAGATGGAGGCTGGGCCAATCCAGAGCTAAAAAAAAGTACTGGATAAAAAACCTGCCTTGCACCCATTTTTCAGGAACCTGTTTCCTGTGTCGGATTGTAAAATAGAATGAAAGGAAAACAAGGGAAATATTTGTCAAAGCTGCTATGAAAACAAGGAGGCGTTTGAGTAGCACCGTAGTGCTGAGAACAGCCATTTCACTTTAGAAAATTGGACCAATATAGCAACAATTACTGGCCTGCCTGGAGCTAAGGTTCATTTTATTATGGAGATTTTTGACAATTTAATCTGGCAAACAAAAGATGAAAGCAGAGCTTATTAGTACCGTGTGCACTGTGTAAGAAAAGCAAATGAATTATAGCTTCAGCGGCTATCAGAGTTCTCATCCCTAAGAGACCTGAATCATTTTTCTCTATGGTTTGCAAAGATCACCTCAGACTTCATATAGATGTGACCATGTGTGTGGTGTGGTATGAAAATGATTTAATGTTAGACTAGGACAATAGGGACACCTCCGTTATTTCACCCCCACTACTCCCCTCTGTGCTGGCTTCTGTTTCCTCCTCCATTCCTTCGGCTCCTCCTCCTCTCCCTCTCTCCATGCCCGCTAGTCCCGGCTCCATTTCCTCTCCTCCCATTCTCTTGCCTTGCAAGTTGCTCCCCACTCCTCACTGGAACTCCCCTCCCACCTTGTAGGTCCCTGTGTAACCCACTAAGGTCCTAATATCTGCAGGGAGAGTGGGCAGGCTCAGTCGGTTTTGACAGCGGAACTCCCACCTATGGTTATTAAGAATATGTAACTGCTGTTACTACACATGTACTTAAACACAGACATAAGAGAGGCAATACAACCAATGCACTTTAATTTAACATCAAGCAAACAGCCACTACAGCTGTTCGAGACCCACCGTGGCCAGGGTGAGCTCCCGGCTCTAGTCCTAGCTTCCGCCAACCCAGCGGTTCAAAAGCAAAGTACATCGAGCAAGTAGATAAAATGGGTACCTGCCCTTAGAGGGTAGGGGGCACCCTCCTCCGTGCGAGGATGTGGTGGGAACATCAGTGGCGGCGACAGTGGCAGTGGCGGCGGAACAATGGCACGGTGCAGCGATCCCTGGTGGCCAGAAAAACAACAGCGTGTGGCGAGACCCGACGACAGTGGAGGAGGAAGTAGAGTGTAAGAAAAGCGCGGTGATGTAGAGGCACAGGCGCGGCGGAGCCGGATATGGACATAGCCGAGCCGGGACAGATACGGGCCGCGCACCAGAAGACCGCCGAGCTAAAGAAGACCTGCCCTGGACACCAAAGAATGGGATGCCGACCCCAATGGACCGCCTGGAGGAGGGAGCCGGAGAATAGCTAACCCGCCACCTGGGTGCCGGTAGGTAGCCCCACCCCCTGTACTATGTGGCCTTAGGTAAGGGAATTAAATTGCACTTGCAACCTGCCTGTAAACCGTTCTGAGACCTTCGGGTCTGAGCGGTATATAAACCGAATGTTGTTGTAATAATAATAATAATAATAATTAAAATAAACTCTTTATATAAACAAAGCATGGAGGTTTTCATATAAATCCTCATTCACTTCTGGTTGGTTGCTATTACTTCATAGCAATGAATCTTCAGGATATTACCCATTTCACTTTAGAAAATTGGACCAATATAGCAACAATTACTGGCCTGCCTGGAGCTAAGGTTCATTTTATTATGGAGATTTTTGACAATTTAATCTGGCAAACAAAAGATGAAAGCAGAGCTTATTAGTACTGTGTGCACGGTGTAAGAAAAGCAAATGAAGTATAGCTTCGACGGCTCTCAGAGTTCTCATCCCTAAGAGACCCGAATCATTTTTCTCTATGCTTTGCAAAGATCACCTCAGACTTCACATAGATGTGACCATGTGTGTGGTGTGGTATGAAAATGATTTAATGTTAGACTATGACAATAGGGACACCTCCGTTATTTCACCCTCACTACTCCCCTCTGTGCTGGCTTCTGCTTCCTCCTCCATTCCTTTGGCTCCTCCTCCTCTCCCTTGCTCCATGCCCACTAGTCCCGGCTCCATTTCCTCTCCTCCCATTCTCTTGCTTGCAAGTTGTTCCCCACTCCTCCACTGGAACTCCCCTCCCACCTTGTAGGTCCCTGTGTAACCCACTAAGGTCCTAATATCTGCAGGGAGAGTGGGCAGGCTCAGTCGGTTTTGACAGCGGAACTCCCACCTATGGTTATTAAGAATATGTAACTGCTGTTACTACACATGTACTTAAACACAGACATAAAGGAGGCAATACAACCAATGCACTTTGACATTTAAAATAAACTCTTTATATAAACAAAGCATGGAGGTTTTCATATAAATCCTCATTCACTTCTGGTTGGTTGCTATTACTTCATAGCAATGAATCTTCAGGATATTACTGAGTACAGA
>NW_015169210.1:81226-100624 GCF_001447785.1 Gekko japonicus
TATCTTCAGCATCCACAAGGATGCACAGAACAGAAAAAATACTAAGCACATAAATAATACATATATTGTAGGTCCATATGTTGTAAGCTCACAGATACTGGAACAGCATATGAGGTTTCCAGGCTGTACTTGGGATGCTGCAGCTTTTCTCAGTTGACTCCAGGATTTACCTGCAATAATTCAAGGCAGGCCTTAACACAGCAAAAGTCTATACAGGCCTCTCCCCAAGATGTTGACTCTTTCTGGGCCAGGCTGAACTGCAGGCTGCTGGGAATACCCAGCCTCCTTTAGGGAAGGCTACAAGCACTGAGCATGCTCATTAACTAAGTATAGAAGGGGGGAAAGGGAGTTAATTGCCACACCACCTATTGGCAAAAGCAGGCGTGCCTGATGCCTGTATGCTGTTAACAGCTACAAAACTGCATGGGTTACACCTGCATGCTTTCCTACTGTTAGGGATGGGTATTAATTGGGAAATTTTGGGAATTCATCATCAATATCTATAATGAGAAGTATTAAAGCCTGGTTTTAGGAGCTAGGAAGTAGAACACACTCAGAATGAACTCTGTTATAAAAAAAGTTCATTTGTAGAAAATAAGCCTACACAGCAGAATGCAAGACGCACAGCAGAAGGCAGAAGGCAGGATGCTGTCCATCACAAGGTAGACATCTATAGGAACATATTTGTTGATAAGGATAGCAAACCAGGAGATAGCACAGCTGCTCTTGTCAGGGGAGGATCAAATAGGGCATTAGAAGCTTGCATATGTGAATTAGGCATTTCTCATCCCAGAGCTGGCAACCCTAAGTTGCAGTCATCATCTCTACCACGATGTCAAGCGCCATTTTAGGTATCTATGGCAAACCGAAGACATCATTTGGACTTTGATGTTTCTTTCATGAGGGAATGCACAGACATCATTTAGCCCCTACCTGGTGGAACATGCTCTGTTCCGCCAGGCCTTTGGTTGAAGCGGCAGGTGTCCAATTATTCCCTCCTGGCCTCCCCTGTTGAACCTTCCATCTTGGAACAGCCCATTAGGTGAAGACCCATAGTCCGGTCGATGGCCCAGCGGCTCCAGTTTTTGTGACTACCCTATTAAACTGCTGTGCCATCTGTCCTGTTTATGGCTTTGTTTCAATCTGTTTCAACTATTTATTGTGGAAGATTGTTACGAAATGTTTTAATTCTTCTTGTGAAGTGTTTTGACTCCTGTTGTCATCCGCGCTGAGCCCGTGCAGTGCCACAGCCCTGCCTTAATCAAAAGACCAGGCTGTGAACAACCTGACTGGTGTCGCAAACTGATAAAGATCTTTAAAAACCTCCACTTTGCTTTTCTGCCTGATTTCTTCATGGGGCAAAAGTTATTGCCCTGGGGCAAACATTATTGTCCCTAACACTACTCCCCCTTCTCTTCCTGATTCCAGCACTTCTCCTTCCCATTCACCTCTTGTTGCTGTAGGGTAACCAGCCCCCAGGTGGCACCTACAATCATAGAATCATAGAGTTGGAAGGGACCTCCAGGGCCATTCTAGTCCAACCCCCTGCACAATGCAGGAAATTCACAAATACCTCCCCCCACACACACACACCCAGTGACCTCTGCTCCACATCCAGAAGATGACAAATAACCTCCAGGCTCTCCAGCCAAACTTGCCTGGAGAAAAACTGCTTCCTGACCCCAAAGTGGCAATGAGCATTTCCCTGGGCGTAGGAGAAAGGGTCACAAGAACTAAGCACTGAGGCAACCTGTTAAGTCGCTCGCTTAACAAAGCAGTCGGAGAGTGATTCAGCAAGAACACAACTTTATTCTTCAACTCGAACACAACTCCAACACGGATCAACATCTGATAGCCAGAACAGCCTTTACATTGCCGCTGTCCCGCTTTTAAACATTCCCGGCTAATGTAGCCACACCCACTGTACACATATCAACCTATGAGGTTGCAGAGATAAGGTCCAATCACATTAGTTCCCGCTCAGCTTGAAGTACCAGCTTGAAGTGATTGGCTCGTTACTTCCTGGGCTAGCAATTCTATTGGATGGATTTGGATCCTAGCTCAGGACGAAGCTCAACATTACAGTTTAGTTAGATGTTTCACAACATTGCATTCAAGGCAGCTTTGAATACACTACCCCAGTGCCAAGTAACAACTAATAGCCTACAGGTGACCAACCGTCAGGCTCAAGAACCCAACCTTGGGCTCCTGCTAGGCAATACTACATTGGCCAATTAAAGTAAAATAACCCTCGGTTACTACAGCCCGTTCACAGGGAGGGTGGAAAATCAGCTAAAATAAATAAATAAATAAATAACCTGGAGGGTTTTTAACTCCATTTTTGTTTGTGTGTTTCCAAATAAACCTGGAGGTTTGCCCTGGATTTACAGAAACCTATATCCTAGCCCTTGCTGGTCCCATTGTGTGGATTTTTTAATCCGCCTGGGGGCCAGCTCTTGTCTACTAGATATGATTGCTTAGACTGAGAGAAGATATTTTGCTCAAGGTCATACGCAGGGTACATTGCTGGATTGGGATCTGAATCTGGAACTCACACTTCCTAATCCAATGAGCCAACACAATGGGTACTCACTAAGCCCATTACTTTCTGCCAATCAATGAAAGCATCTTTTAAAAACGTCTTTACATTATTTTGAAATTTAAAAATACATAACAGAACTGCCAGGATACATCTCGATACGTTGCATAATAAAATTCAAAGCAGAATGTCATCTATTTTATCTCGATTTTGTTCAGATACTGTAATCAGGATAGGCCAGTTCTTGATATACTGCTCAAAACAGTCCACTACAATTGTAAGATCCTCCCTGTTAAAACATGTTCCTTTTGTCATCTTTACCACAGCACGTCTCATGATGATGTAGTTTCATTTGGGCCACCAGGCCTTGCATTTATTTGTTGTAGTGTTTGCATTTTGTACACATGCCTGTCTTACCCATAGGCAGAGGAACTTAATTAAAATATTCCCAAACTGGGTCTCTTTTATAGCCTGCTGCCATTATGGGTTTTCTCCCCGAAGGAAAGAGTAATATGATAACCCTCAGGCTATACTTTTGTGGGAAGGTAACAGCGTTCCGTGCGCCTTGGTGTTTAGTCATGCCGGCCACATGACCATGGAAACGTCTTCGGACAGCGCTGGCTCTTCGGCTTTGAAACGGAGATGAGCACCGCAACCCTAGAGTCGGATTCGACTGGCTTTCGAGCAAGGGAACCTTTACCTTTACCTTTATACACACACACAAAGATCCAAAGACTTGTGGAGTATTCTGCTCAAAAGGTTTCACTTCCATTTTTAGTACTTGCCCGGTCCCTCCTTACACTTAGCTTCTTGTGCAAATCTGATCTATTCCACTCCCAACAATCTTCTATTCATTGAATTTTTTGAAACTTAGCACTTAAGAGGTAAGGGATTGATTCTGTGTACATCGATTTGCAAAGGAACAATGGGATTAAGGTCTTTTTCTCAACTCTGTATGTTTATTTTATAATATTTTTGCGGTGAAGAAGAGGCACATGATCTCTGCAGACCCAAATTCACAGTTTTGAGAACTGTAAAACCAAGCATCTGTGATGATATATTCCAGATAGAAAAACTGCCTGATAATCTTACAGAAACCTCTGGAAGAGAATGACATTGTGAGTGGATTAATGGAATTCATTTACCAAAAAATTTAAACATTGCATGAACAATGTTCCCTCTAAGCTGTGGACTCTTGTGAGCAAAAGTTCTACTTTGTGAGCTACAGGCATTAAAGTTGTGAGTGAGCGATTTGGCTACTGGATAAATCAGTTTGCTCTGGAGCACTCCTTCCTGAGCTGAGACAAATATCTGTGAGCTGGAGGCTAAAAAACTGAGCTAATTCACACTAACTCGGCTTAGAGGGAACACTGTGCATGAATATACAGCCTCATGTTACAGAATTAAAAACTAATCATTATTTCATGATGAATAACCTTTGTTTGGACTATAATGTATATTAAATAGAAAAAAAACCTATCTTTAGATAGATTTTTTCCTCAGAAAGCATTTTATTCAAAAAAAAAAATCCAATTTAAATTAAAAAATCAATTAAATTCCCCCCCCCCAAAATCATTGATTTTTATCCCCCCTGCCTACCTCACAGGGTGTCTGTTGTGGGGAGGGAAGGGAGCAGTGATTGTAAGCCGCTTTGAGACTCCTTAGGGTAGAGAAAAGTGGGGTACAAAACCAACTCTTCTTCTAGAACAGCTTCCGTTTCTCTGTGGCACTTAATCAGTAACGTGCAGTTCGCTCCTGGTGACGTGAGATATCTAAATGTCTTCATAATCAGTCCATGTTGGGGAAGGTGAGAAAGGGAGGAGGCTATAATGAATACTTTTCTCTTGGCTGCAAAGTCTGCTCATTTCCCCCCCCCCCCTTGAGCGTAATAACATAATTTTATGACTATGATTGTAAAATAAATTTAAAAATTAACAAACAGCCGCATTTACCACTACAAAGGAGAAAAAGGAGCAATTAGTGCCTCCCCTTCCCTCAGGTAAAGGATCCAGTAGCTGCGAGATTCCTCAAGAGTACTTTATTTATATGTTTATGGCTGATGCCGTTATTATGTTTTAAGGTGGGGGAATGAATCACCCCAAGTCATGCTTGAAAAAAGACAGGGACCAAAAACCCCTCCATTAAAACAGCCACAAACAAATCCTCATAATTCCGGATTGGATGAGGGCATGGAACCAACTGTGCTCATTATATCAATGTTGTTTTTTAGTATCATCAATTACAAAGCCTCCGCCTTTGTCTTGAAACTTGGCATTAGCATATAAACATCTGTCAACTCTGTCTTTCTCTAAATGCCCTTTTTATGTGTATTTTTTCCCCTATGACTCTTCGGTCTCTTGAAACAACTGTCATCAGTTTCTATATGCTTGTTGCCAAATTCTTCACTACTACCCCTGCTCTGACAATTTAATCCTGAACAAAGTTATGCCCTTCTAAGTCCCTAAAGTCCAATGAGTTCAGAAGGGAGTGACTCTGGTTAGAATATCAGTGTTCCCTCTAAGCTGAGTTAGTGTGAGCTAGCTCACAGTTTTTTAGCCTCCGGCTCACACATTTTTGTCTTAGCTCAGGGGGTTTGGCTCCAGAGCAAACTCATTTATGCATTGGCCATATCGCTCGCTCACAACTTTAATGCCAGAAGCTCACAAAGTAGAATTTTTGCTCACAAGACTCCACAGCTTAGAGGGACCATTGGTTAGGATTGCACTTTGAAGACCTAAACCATTTACATCACTGATGCAAAAGCTTCCCAAACCGGATACTCCTCAGGTCTTGTTAGTTTTCTCTCAGAGCTCAGTTTAAAAACTGTTCTGGTACTTTTCTTACGTTAAATACTTCCTGACTAATGAATAGTTTGTTTTCCTACTGAAATTACAGCTACATAAAATATGGACAAATAGGCCACTTAATAAACTTGTGACAAGGCAAAAGAAATCACATTATTCAGAACCCCGGGGGTGGGATTGCTATTCTCGGGACACTTTGCTTTTGACTTCAAAGTTCTTTGATAAAATAACTTCAAAGGAAAATTCCTGAGCTGATGGGGATTTATTCAAAGATTTCATACTAGTTCCTCCCCTGGATAAAACCAAGATTTAGAATTCTTATCGCACTTTACCTGCTCCCACTTTAACAAACATTTGCAGGTGTTATATAGTTTAGCCAAACTAGGGAATGGTCACTGTATTTCTTCCTGATCTGTTTTGAATTTTACACAATTACATCTCATTCTGTACTTCTTACATTTCATGTTCCCCTTGACCCTTCTGGATTTGTTCTTCTAAGCATCCTACTAAAATGAATGCAAAATGAGGATTCATTTCATAGTCTCTGAAATAGTTTAGCTCTAGACCACCGAAATCTTACACAGGAATAAAATTTTGTTAGTGTTCAAGTTGCCATAAGATTCCTGTTTATTTTTACAGCAATGGATATGATTATTGATGAAAAAGGGAGGTCTGACTCATGAAAATTTATGTTGGAATTTAAAATATATATATATATATTAAGGTACTACTGGACTTGTGTTTAATTTTGCAGCCACAGACTAATACAGCTATCCTTCTGGGTTAACAGATGAAAATGCTGCACTGGAATAAACAAAACGAAGAAAACTATAATTAGACTGACACATGAACATCTCTTCCTGCAACTTTACAAAGCCTATAGCTAAAATACGACACCTTGTCCAACTAAAAGGCATTCAACTTATCATCACAGACCTTGAATTGCTTCCAAAATAGGGTGGTCTCTAAGATACTGCATGAATGCAAAGTGTAGATAATAAAAAGGTTCGAGTAGGAGTACAGGAAAAACTGGAGCCTGTTATCTCCTTTGGGGCAGCAAAGAAATGAAAGTGCTCTCTGCTTTCTATTTATAATACCGAACCTCTACTTTTAAAATCAACGGGCATCGCTCACGCCGCCTCTAAAGGAGACAAAAAGCTTCTCAAGTGAATATTCTGTTCTGTGGCCTCATTTCTCTTTCAATAAGGCCCAGTTAACACAAAGAAAGTTATCACTGACAATGAGAATCATGTCCTTTGTGAGAGCAGTTAATGGTGGGCTGTTGTCCCGTTTTCTCTTGCTTTACTTCAAATTGTCCCCCCCTCCCTTTATAACTGCCCAAGTAAAACAAACCTGAAGGAATAAAGTGATCCTCGCTAAACAGCTGATGCTAAAGAAAGCATGGAAAGCCATCGGAGTTTGCAGGCAAGCGGTGAGGGTGGTTCTCTGGGGTGGACAAGGGAAGGGGCTTAAAGGACATGTTCATTTGGGCCACTTCTCTTGAGGGAAGAAGAAGAGGAGGAGATTGGATTTATACCCCACCCTTCACTCAGAGTGGCTCCTTTCCCTTCCCCTTCCCACAACAGACACCCTGTGAGGTGTGGGGGGGGGGCTGAGAGAGCTCTTTCCAGAACTGTCCTTGAGAGAACAGCTCTGGCAGAACTATGTCTTGCCCAAGGTCATCCAGCAGCAGCAAGTGGAGGAGTTGGGAATCAAACCCAGCTCTCCCAGATTAGAGTCCACACACTTAACCAGTACACCAAACTGGCTCTCAGGGACAACAACCTTCCCTGAATTCCCTTCAGCTTCTGATTTGTCTATAAGTTTAAGGGGTAAATCAGAATTTGAAGCTGGCTCAAAGTCAACAAGATCAAGACTGGGTATGCACCACTCACAAGATCAGAAAATACTTTCAATGGGTGTTATAATATTGAATGATAAAGGTGTTGTTCCAAGGAGGAAAACAGTGGGTCACAATAATGTCATGGTGTTAAACCTAAAGTCTGCAGAACATTTCACAGTAGGGTAACAGAAAGTTCTTCTGCAATGTATTAGGTTAGAATTTGGCTATGCATCAAGATACGCTTACTGGAAAATAAAGAATGCTGGTTAGACATGTAAACCAATAGCACTGTTGCCTCTATGACGGGTGGAGTTCAACTAGGGTTGCCATCTGGAGATCTCCTGCTATTACAAATGTTCTCCAGGCAAGGAAGATTAGAAAATGGCTGATTTGGAGGGCAGGCTCTGTGGCATTATACCCTGCCAAGGTTCCTCTCCTCCCCAAACCCCGCCCTGTCCAGGCTCCACCCCCAAAATCTCCAAGTCCACCCCAACCCAGAGCTGAAGAAGAGGAGATTGGATTTATACCCCGCCCTTCACTTGGAGTCTCAGAGCAGCTTACAAACTCCTTTCCCTTCCCCCTCCCCACAACAGACACCCTGTGAGGTGGGTGGGGCTGAGAGAGCTCTGACAGAAACTGCTCTTTTTCAAGGACAGCTGTGCCAGGGCTTGTGACTGACCCAAGGTCACATCAGCAGGTTCAAGTGGAGGAGCGGGGAATCAAACCTGGTTCTCCCAGATTAGAGTCCGCACACTTAACCACAGCACCAAACTGGCTCTCAACTGACGATTAATGTCTCAGGATAGCCTGCAGAGTGCATGGCTGAAGGTTGCTTGATTGTATGACCTCAAGAACATAAATGCCTCTCACCTTTTGATTCCTTGCAATTAAAGCAGCAATTGAATCAGGACTCATGAATTTCAATCGCATTTAAACTTATTTAGAAAATTGATTTAGGGCCTCTCTCCAGAACTCTGTGCAAGGCAGCTCACAATGTAAAGCATTCTAAAGTCATAAAACCAGCATATAAATAATCGGCAAGGTCTTCTTGGCCTCCCAGATCTCACTGAAAGGGAGATCCACTTTAAACATGATTTTAGAGGTGTGAGGAACTTGCCGTTCTGAAGCTGCATTCGGAGCAGCAACAATATATTGCCTGGTTTTTGAGAATTTAAACTTTTGCGACAAGAGTGTGATGTGCAAAGGAAAACAGGGGACCACTTTTTTTCTTCTTGGAAAATCTGTATCTTGTATTTCCATGCGAAGGAGTGTTCAAAGTGGCCGACAACAAAGATTGTAAATACGACTGTCAAAACAGGGCCGTCCCCAGCTTATTTTGCACCCTAGGCAAGGATCCCTTCTGGTGCCCCCCATGTGCCACCCCCTCCCCCCGTGCATCCCCCCCCCGCAGTTTGGCGCCCCTAAGGGCCGGCCCACTCTAGGCGAACGCCTAGTTCGCAAGCCGGCCCTGGTGTTAAACCCACTCTAAAACTGTAGTTCACATCTAAAACCTAAAGGGCACCTTTAGATAACTTTTCTCGAACAAATATTTTAATATTTCTCTAGAAGACCTGTCAAGAAGAGAAAAGAATGAACTCTGACAGAAAGCTTCCCTGCAATAAATCTTTCCCAGTGGGGGCAGTCTCACAATTTTGACCAGTTTGTACAGCTGGAGGCACCCCGTATTCAAGCCACTTAGGGTTTCAAGGGAGAATCAGCACCTTCACTGGGCCCAGAAACAAACTGGGAGCCAACTGGGAGTTCACTTCCATGAGCCTTCACCTCTAAAGTCTTGTTCGCACATGTACCGTGTTTCCCCGAAAACAAGACACTGTCTTATATTTATTTTTTCTCAAGAAGACACACTAGGGCTTATACCACAAATGCATAGAAATCCTGCTAGGGCTTATTTTTGGGGTAGGTCTTATTTTCGGGGAAACAGGGTATATAAGCCATTTGAACAGCAATTAATGCTTGAGGCCGTCATAAGAATGTGTGAAGTGGCTCCACTGAGGGGACGTGAGGAGATCTGAACTTTCACATGTAAGTCATCCCTAGCTGTTGCGGTTTTCCAGGTATAACCACGTGTGTGTAAACCAACCTCAGTTTTGCCCTCTTCACATGAGTGGCTTACTCACGTGAGCTCTTCAGATCTGCAGAATGAACCATGGAAAGTAACTAAGTGACTTGGCCCTGGCTGGGTGGCTTCATGTGGAGGAGTGTAGAATCGAACCCAGTTCTTCTCCAGGTTACGGTCTGTCGCTCTTTAACCACTACACCATGCTGACTCCCCTCACTGGTAAAAAGAAGTAAGTCCCTGCTGTGGAAATGGTCTGACATTGGTAGACCAATGGTCTGATTTCAGTATAAGACACCTCCATGTGTACTCATGTGTTTGTGTATATTCCCCCTGGTATGACAGGAACTGCCCATATGCCTACCTGGGAAGGGGGATTCTTTACTGTACCGGGGGAGGGTCTTGCCAGAAGAAATTTGCAAAGCAACTCTGGTCCAGGTTGGGGTGTGTGTGGGGGGGGAATGTTCCCTCTAAGCTGTGGAGTCTTGTGAGCAAAAAATCTACTTTGTGAGCTGCTGGCATTAAAGTTGTGAGCGAGCAACTTGGCTACTGCATCAATTAGTTTGCTCTGGAGCCCTCCTTCCTGAGCCAAGACAAAAAATGTGTGAGCTGGAGGCTAAAAAACTGTGAGCTAGCTCACAATAACTCAGCTTAGAGGGAACACTGGGGGGGGGCATAATGCCATAGACCCCGCCCTCCAGAGCAGCCATTTTCTCCAGGGGAACTGATCGCAGTCGCCTGGAGATTAAATGTAACAGTGGAAGATCTGCAGGTGCCACCTGGAGATTGGCAACCCTACAGCATCCCCCCCCCGCCGGAGGCCAGGGAGGACTCTGGGTGGCCAAACCGCAGTTTTTCATAGCTGATAGAAAAGCAATGAAAAGGCTGGTGCGCGCGCGGGGGGGGGGGCTCTCCTGAAGAGCTAATCCACACAAACACACTTCAAAGAAAATGCAGAGGGGGGGGGGAATAAAATGGAGAGAGAGGAAGCTGCGGTTGCCAACCTCCAGGTGGAGCCCGAAGTACGCCCTGAATTGCAACCGGTCTCCCTGGTACAGAGACCGGTTTCCCTGGCGAACATGGCAGCTTCAGATGGCAAACTCGAGGGTATGCCCCACAGATTAGGTGGGAAAACCCCTCCCCATAAAGCACTGACACACACACACACACACACACACACAGAGCAGTCTCCCGGCGACCCCCAGGCTGGCACTGGCAACCCGAGCTCCGAGAGCGGCGGGCTGGGCGCCTGCATTAGCGCAGAGCCACCGAGCGGTGCGCGCCCGGGTGCCGTTGCGCTGCGACACGGTCGCGGCTTCCTCCGGCCTCTCTCTCTCTGTGCCCTTGGCGCGCCCTTCCTTCGCCCCGCTCCGGCCCGGCTCCGCTGGCGCCGTCTGGCACCGGCTCTCTTCCTCCCGCCGGCCAGGCCCACCTCCTCTCGGCCGGTGGCAGGCTCAGCCAGGGCGGGCGGGCTGCTTGCTCTCTCCTGCGGCGGCGGCGGCAGCCCCTGCGGAGCTGCAGTGCTGTAGTGGCGCGCAGGCAGCCGTCAGAGCCGCCGCTTCGCCCGCCTTCTCCACCCACCCCGCGTTCCCTTTTTTGCACGGGAGCGGCCGACCCGCTGGCGCACCCCGCCCGCCCGCCCGCCCCCTTTCCCAAAGAGGGAACAGGCTTGGGTGGCCTCTGCGCCCCCCGCGCGGACTTGCAGCCTGCAAAAGCCACCCCGACCCGAAAAGCACGCGGCGGCGGCGGCGGCGGCGGCTGCAAGGAAGCCGGCAGCGGAGGCGCCGAGGAGCAGCGCGGGCAGCCCGGCTCCGGCCTCACCCAGGGCCGGCGAGATGCCCCGCGTCGATGCAGATCTCAAGCTGGACTTTAAGGATGTCTTGCTTCGGCCCAAGCGAAGCAGCCTTAAGAGCCGAGCCGAGGTGGGGGCGACCGCCGAGCCAGCATGCCTCCTTGCTCCCCCCCCCTCCCCTTGCTTCGCACTCCGGGTCTCACCTCTCCTCTCTCGCTCTCTCGACTTGACTTGTCTCGTCTCATCATTCTGGCCTTTCCCCCCCCTTAACCTCGACTTGAAAACCGGGACAGCCGCCCAGATCTTTCCCTTCCTCAACTCCGAGGTCTGCCACCAGTGGGGGACGGGGTGTTTTGTGTCGGGTTGCCAGATCCAGATTGGGAAACCCCTGGAGATCTGGGGAGGGCAGAGACCTCAGTGGGGGCCAGGGCCGGATTTAGACTTGCCGAGGCCCTAAGCTATACAAAACCCAGAGGCCCCCCTACTGTTTCAAATCACATCAGCTGGTCTCAGAGAAAATTTAAAATAGATACGCCTCTTTAATATTTGAAATCATTTTTTGTATAGTGTTTTTATTCGAGGCCCCAGCAGATTGCGAGGCCCTAAGCTGTAGCTCATTTAGCTTATGCGTAAATCCGGCACTGGTGGGGGCACAGCGCCACAGCGTCCATCCTCCAAAGCATCCATTTTTTTTCTTCAGGGGGTTGCCAGACTCCAGGTGGGGCCTGATTATTTCCTGGAATTAGAGCCAGCAAAGGTAATTTCCCTGGAGAAAATGGCTGCCTGGGAGGGTGTGCTCTATGGAGGGTGCACTCTGTCCCACTGAGCTCTGTCCCCTCCCCAAACCCCTCCTTCCCCCGCCCCCCCCCCAAATCTCCAGGTATTTCCCAATCCAGACTTGGCAACTCTACCAGAGGAACTGATCTCTGTAGACTGGACATGAGCTGTAATTCCGGGGGATCCCCAGGCCCCACCTGGAGGCTGGCATCCCTACCTAGGAAGGAGCCTGCAGCAGTTTTGCATGTGTGCCTTTTGCAGAATTCTCCAGGGGTCGCTTCCCTTTGGCCTAGAGACAGTTTACTCTGCTCCCGTCCCCCCCCCCTCCCCGCAGGTGCATTTATTTTTGCAAGCAGCCAGGAAGGAATGGGGCAAGATGGCAGAGTTTGGGATTGTTACTAGGGGTGTGGGTAAACAAATGGCGTGTGACACGTTGCTTTGGGGTCATGCATGGGCTGGGAAGGGTATATATGTGTGTGTGTGTATGTGTGTTCCTCGGTGGTTCAAATTACAAACCAGGGCCTGAGATTGTCCTGAGGAAGGCAGGGAGGGGACAGGAGAAGAGATCCGGTTTTGTGAGGACCAGAAGGCCAAGTGGGGGCAGGTGTACACAAAACAAACTGAAGGGGAGGGGGGAGAGAAACGAACTCAGTTTTGTGAAATGGCAGCCAACTAAGAAAACCCTCCTCTTTTTTGTTAGTAGGGGCCGCTTTATTATGAGTTGGTAGCTCTGGAGCTTTCAGTCATGTCATTACTTTGGGAACTTGGAGAGATCATACATGCAGATGAAGAGTTCATAAGTACACGCACCTTCCTGCTGGTCACAAATTGGAAGAGAGTTTGGTTGTCGGCAATGTTCCCGCTAAGTGGTAGAGTCTTGTGAGCAGAAATTCTACTTTGTGAGCTCCTGGCATTAAAGTTGTGAGCGAGCGATTTGGCTACTGCATAAATTAGTTTGCTCTGGAGCCATTCTTCCTGAGCTAAGACAAAAATGTGTGAGCTGGAGGCTAAAAAACTGTGAGCTAGCTCACACTAACTCAGCTTAGAGGGAACACTGGTTGTCGGGTATGTTAAAGTGCAGATCTCCCCACCACCACCCCATTTTGTTGTGCAAATATCTGCAGTCTGGTTGGTTGTGGCCAAACTGTGTGCATACTCATATCACAACTGTTGCCCAGTGGCTGTAGGCTATATGACATGTATTCCCTGATTGGCTGACAGCCATTATTCTCTGTTGAATTATTCTCAAGTAAGCACCGTGAGATTCTTTATTTTCCTGTAACCCAACAGGCTTACTTTGACTTATGACTTGCTTGTCACCTTGGGAACCATGCTCAAAAGCATAAGAAACAGTCTCAAAGCATGGGGCCTCCTCTGCACTGCATGGTTAAGGGCTAAACTACTTGTGATTAAATGTTTTATTGTAAAGCTTGCTTTACATTAAAGCTTGATCCAAAACACCTTGGCTTTCGTTAGAAACTCCTTAGAGTTCGTTAGGATTTGGGGCTCAAATGTATTTTTAAAGCATCTTCATAAAAACATGTACACCTCAAATGCAAATATGTGCCATATTTGAAATGTACATATTTTAACAGTGGAAGCCAGGTCTATCTGCTGCTCCCACTAATGATGGCAAATACTTGAATGGATGAAGTACCAGTTACATGCAAGTAGAATTGCAGTCCTACGCACATAGACTTCAGAATCTGTGCCTTACAATTCTTGTTTCCATTGGATCATTTTTCTTTTGGGTTGTTGGATGCCGCTATGTTTTTAAATAGGAGTTTGGTGTAGTGGTTAAGTGTGCGGACTCTAATCTGGGAGAGCTGGGTTTGATTCCCCACTCCTCCACTTGCACCTGCTGATGTGATCTTGGGTCAGTCACAAGCTCTGGCACAGCTGTTCCTGAAAGAGCAGTTTGTGTCAGAGTTCTTTCAGCCCCACCCACCTCACAGGGTGTCTGTTGTGGGGAGGGGAAGGGAAAGGAGTTTGTAAGCCGCTCTGAGACTCCAAGTGAAGGGTGGGGTATAAATCCAATCTCCTCCTCCTCCTCCTACTCCTCCCCCTCCCCCTCCTTTTCTTCTATTGTTGATTTTAAATCGTGTTATGTTATATATTTATTATTCTTTTATTTTGTATTTTTAATGTGTGTGTATGTGAGAGAGCACCTGGAAGTCATGGTGACCTCTGGTGACTGACCCCTACAGGGGGCTTATTATTCTTGTTGGTTTTAATATTGTATATTGAATCGTATTCTACTTGTTGTAAACCAGCCCGAGCCTCACTTGCTGAGGGAGTGGTGGAGTACAAATCTGATAAAATAAATAAATATGATTTCCGGTTTAAGCTTTTCGCCGCTTGGACGCATCCCATCTCGCTCTGATGGAGACGCGCCGAGACCCGGCTGACGGGAGGGGTCCAAGTTCGTCCCGGATCTCCCCGGGATCTCTGTAGGAGACCCCCAGCCTGGGGAGCTGAGGAGAACCTCTTCCAAGGCGACGGCCAAGGAATTGAAGCTCATCTTCTTCCCCGAAAGGTACCGTCGCCACGGAGCCAGTATGGCACCCAGAGACGACTGCCAGAGCAAGCGATCACGATCAAACTTCTAAAAGTGCTTCCAAAAGATCTCCAAGGCTCCAAACTG
Organism: Gekko japonicus; assembly: GCF_001447785.1. Classification (NCBI taxonomy): domain Eukaryota; kingdom Metazoa; phylum Chordata; class Lepidosauria; order Squamata; family Gekkonidae; genus Gekko; species Gekko japonicus. Next base: position 95,703 of record NW_015169210.1, read on the forward strand.
TGAGTTAAGCAAAGCTCAGGTGAAAAAAGCAAACTGAACCTTGGTAGTAATTGGAAGCGCCTAAGTTTGAAGCGCTGGGGGAGAGGAATTCAAGCACCTCCCCCTTCTTTTGAGTAAAATTTAAAAACGGTTTTAAATTGGAAATAAAAAGACTTTGAGCTAAAAGAAGCGCATAAGAAGTTACGAGAATGCAAAAACTGCTAAAGTATACAAAGCGGGACTAAATCGCATCACTTTTCTTGTTTTGGAAAACTTACTTCTTGTTGATATTATGGCTGGGAGAGGACGGAGGGCGCCGGAGAAAAAACTGGTGACCGAAAATAACATACCAACGACTCCCTCCCAGTACCAGGAAGTAACTACAGACTTTTCTTCACTGTTAGCAAATGCACTGCGCCCCCTAATGGATCAGATGACTAACCTTAACACTAAGCTGGACAATGTCCAAAAACAATTGAATCAAATGGATAAAAGAACCTCAGCAACTGAGAAAACGTTGAAAAAGATGGAAAAACAGACTGAGAGCATTAACAAAAGAGTGGATGAAGCAGAGATGGAGAGATCCTCTGATAAAACGCAACTAATACTGCTCCAGCTGGAAAGATCCATATACGTTCTAGGTTTCAATGGGATCCCTGAAGAGAAGAACGAGGATTTAAAAGAACTTTTGGCGGTTGCCTTGGCCCCATTAATGGATTATAAACACGAAGATTTAATTAAAGAGATGGATGTGGCTTATAGGACTTATCCGGACTTTATAAAGAAAAACAAACTCCCAGGGGAAAGCTACCTAAAATTCACGAAACGATCTACCAGAGAACTGGTGTTAAAGTCAACAATGGGAAAAACCTTAAAAATCAACAATGAAGACATAAAATTTTTGAAAGACATCCCCTTTGAAGTTAAAAAACGGAGGAAACACTACAGGATGTTCACTCTCACTCTGCAAAAAAAGGGAATACCATACAGATGGTTATTCCCGGAAGGGCTGAGCTTCAACTACCAGGGCAAAAAATATAAAATAGACTCTGTTCCAAAAGCGGAAAAATTTATGGATCAAATGTTTAATATAAAAAAGAAGCAGAAGGAAAAGAACTTAAAACCAGATGGGGAGGAAGAAGAAGAATCCTACTCACAGGATTCAACAAGCTAAAATTCCTCGTCATCAGAATAATCGAAACTGGAGAAAGGAAAGGCTGCTCCCAAACTCCTGAAAACGAAGAAACGCAAGAAAAGACTCTAGAACTAAGACAATAGTACTAAAGGCAGTAATTGTGTTAAGCTATTAAACATGTACTATCATAATTGAACCAAATCTTTATATCATGTTTAGTTCTGGAATAAAGCTGAACCTTTTATATTGAGGGCTTGCTGGTTCCCTGTGTGGTTTAGTGAAGTTTTCACGCATGATACTAAGAAGCTGAGAGAAGTGCAGGGATTTGGCCAGAGAGTTCAAGTAAAACGAAACAGGAAAAGTTAGCATAGATCAATTAAGTCCCTTACCTTTTATAAGTGTGCTTCTTCTATGGGGGAAAACTAATGCCAGCTATTGATGATTTCTCTGTGTTAATTCATGTAAAAAACTTTGGCCATGGCAAGCGTTTAACTTGATCTGCAAATAATTAAAAATAACTGTTGGAAAAGAAACTTTCTAATAATTTTTCAGCTTCAAAGTTATAAATGCAGATGACCTTTAACTCTTCTCAGTATAAGTAGAATGTAATGTTTATTTAAATGTAAAATGGAATACATGTTAACAGGCCTCCCTTATTTTCTGAGACACCATTTCTTTTAAGGGGACACTAATTTTAAAAAAAGGATTATCATCTTAAAACATGACCACTGTATAGGAAATAAACAGGGAATCTAGTATTTCTGGCCAGTAGCATTCTATAGAACGGACAGCTTAGTGTCACGGAGGTATCGCTCCTCCTTACGACTTGAAGTTTGTCTCTAACGTCTGCCCGCCTTTCAGTAGAACTGCAGAACAGCATGTACTGCACTGACAGCAAATTAGTTATATGGGCTGGTTCTTGGCAGTGTGGTGAGAGCTTGCAGATTAAGAGTGGCAGACTCTAATCTGGAGAAACAGGTTTGATTCCCCACTCCTCCTCCACATGAGGCCTGCTGGGTGACCTTGGGCCAGTCACAGTTCTCTCAGGACTCTCTCAGCCCCACGGTGCCTCACAAGGTGCCTGTTGTGGGGAGAGGAAGGGAAGGCGATTGTAAGCCACTTTATGATTCCTTAGGGAAGAGAAGAGCAGGGTATAAAAACCTACCCTTCTTCTTCAACTAGTGGTTTGCCATTTCACCCAAACTGGTAAACTGTAAACTGGGATTTTGCAAACCACAGTTTGATTCTGGTTTGCAACCACAATTTGCTGAGCAAATACAAACGCTACTTTGCTGGCTGTGTTCCCCTTTACTGCTTCTATCTTTCTTTTGGTTCCTGTGTTGGGAGGATAAGGCTAGAGCCGACTTTTAGAGGCTAAAAAAACCGGGCAGGCACAAGAAGACATTGGACTCCAGTCCTCCTTGTAATGAAGTCTGTACAGAATCAGTCTTATATTTGTCAGTTGTTTGTTCAAGAATTGTTCAGTTTTCCATTGGTTAACAGAAGAAGAGTTGGATTTATACCCTGCCCCAGGGCTTTTTTTGTAGAAAAAACCCAGCAGGAACTCATTAGCATGATAGGCCACACCCAACAGCAGAACCTCATTAGCATATCAAGCCACACCCTGTCAGTGCAGCTCATTAGCATATTAGGCCACAACCCCCGTGCCTTCCCTTGGGTTGCCCGGGTGCCCCGCGGCTGTGGGGAGCCCAGGCAAGCCGGCCCTTGGACAGGCTGGGGAAGGCACAGGGAGACATTTAAATGCCTCCCTGATCCTTCCAGGACCCCCCCCGGCCCGCCCACCTTGAAGTCGATTGGGGGGGGTCACTCTCCAGGCCTTCCCTCTGTAGCCACACATGCAGAGGTTTTGGCTGTAGTGGGCGTGGCCAACTCTGAAGCCAGACAGAACTCCGTTCCTGTGCGTTCCTGCCCCAAAATAGCCCTGCCCTGCCCTTCACTACCCAAAGGAGTCTCAGAACAGCTTACAACCTCCTTCCCTTCCTCTCCCCACAACAAACACCCTGTGAGGTAGGTGGGGCTGAGAGAGCTCTGAGAGACCTGCTCTTGAGAGAACAGCTCTGACAGAACTTGTGACTGACCCAAGGTCACCCAGCTGGCAGCATGTGAAGGAGTGAGGAATCAAACACAGTTTTCCAGACTAGGGTCTGCTGCTCTTAACCACTACACCAACCTGGCTCTGTTTAACATTTTCCTATCCTTGTAACTTAAATTTATATGTAATGAAGTTTGGTTTTGTTGTTGAACAGCATATAATATTTTGGTAGCTCAGAGTACTGGTTGAAATATTCACCCCCCCCCTTTTTTTTACAGGTAGATCTTTTGCGTACCTTCACATTCCGTAACTCCAAGCAGACGTACACAGGGATTCCTGTTATAGTGGCAAACATGGATTCCGTGGGCACTTTTGAAATGGCACAGGTTATGACTAAGGTGAGTGCTTTTCATTCTCTTCTGGATGAAAAATATAATCTGCGGGATTTAAAAAGTATTCCCCTTACTGTGAACGGCCCAGTCCTCCCAATGCCAGCGCATCATCAACGGTGGTGGGGCTCAGGCACTGCCGGTCGGTATCCTGTGTCCATTCTGCGGGGCGAACATACATAACGGAGTCCACAGGAACCCCACCGCAAACCACCAATCACAGAGCAGGGCGGGGCCACGACAGCCAGTCAGTGCAGGAGCTCGGTTAGAACAAGGGAGCTGGCAAACCCACAGAAGGGCGGCTGAAAACACACTCGTCGCTGCGGCTCTTGGTGGGGGTCTTGTACTGCAAATGGAGTCCACCTTAGCCTTTCTTCCTGTTGGATGGCAGTCGGCAGAGAGTCTAGAGATGTGAAGGCCCGGAAAAAACCCGGAAAAATTCGGGGGAAAACTGTTTCCCCCCCGTTTTTTTCCTGACGTCAAGATGCATTTCTTCCTTTAGGAGGTGCGATTGTCAGAAGGAAATAAAAAAGTTTCAGTTTTGTTTTTGCATGTGGGTGGGTATTCCGTTTGTAATAATTGTTTGGATACACTATATTTTTACTATGCTAGTTGTGATAATTTCATGCCCAGTAAAAATGTCCATAGTCATATTTTCTGTTCCTAAAGTAACAGAATGACTTTCAATCTAGAAAAGACAAAAGAAATGCTAATGTAGCATTTTTTCAATTTTTCCAAAAATTTCCGTTTTTCCCCGGAAAAAAAACGGTATTTTTTCCAAGCTTCAAAATTTCCGGAAATTTTACATCTCTAAGAGAGTCCAAAGTGACACAAAGACAGTGACACATAATGTCCTGCAGCCACAACACAGAGCAAGTGGGCCATCGAGGTCTGTACGTGGCGCTGTGGCAGGGACTGTAGCTGCCTCCTCCACCTTGGGGGGGTCCCCACAGGGTTGGCTCGGGCTGCCCCTCCAGGGGGACTTAGTGGAACTATTGAGCCAGCGCTCAGCCAGCCCTTGGGGGGTGGGGTTGCCCCGGAACTATGGTGGTACTTCCTGCTGGGTTTGCCCCATGGCCCTCTCATCCTGGGAGAGCCAGCTCGGTGTCGTGGTTAGGAGCACGGACTCTAATCTGGGAGAACCGGGTTTGATTCCCCACTCCTCCACATGCAGCTGCTGGTGTGACCTTGGGTCAGTCACAAGTTCTCCCAAGAGCAGTTCTTTCAAGAGCTCTCTCAGCCCCACCTACCTCACAGGGTGTCTGTTGTGGGGAGGGGAAGGGAAAGGAGTTTGTAAGCCGCTCTGAGAGTCCTTCTGGTAGTGAAGGGCGGGGTATAAATCCACTCTCCTTCCCCTCCCTCCCTC
>NW_015169210.1:100680-107044 GCF_001447785.1 Gekko japonicus
CCTCCTCCTCCTCCTCCTCCTCCTCCTCCTCTTCTTCTTCTTCTTCTTCTTCTTCTTCTTCTTCTTCTTCTTCTTCTTCTTCTTCTTCTTCTTCTTCTTCTTCTTCTTCTTCTTCTTCTTCTGTCATAAGTATTTGGCTAGCAGTAGCACAGATCAGAGTGGAGGGGCTAGAAGTTGCCCTTGACCGTACTTTTGGTTCCTGGGTCGCAGTTGCCTGGGGGAGGCTTACAGTGGCTTGTTGCTGGGCAGAGAGCCCTGGGATGTCCTGCCAGGCCCCCTTCTGCACTGTATGGGCTTGCTGCCAGCTGGCTGATGGAGACAGTACATAGTATGATAGTAATATTGGTTTGCTTGTTTATTTTTAGCACGCAATGTTCACCGCCGTACACAAGCATTACTCTCTGGAAGAGTGGAAGCTGTTTGCAAGCAGTCACCCAGAATGCCTTGAGGTACATTTTCAGACAGTTAATTATTAAGTGCCATTAGTGCTTCATCTGTGCATTCCTTGGAATTTAGGGAAACTGGATCAGTTACAACTGTGAGGGGGCAGCTTTCGGGTCATAAAACAATTTTGTGCTTGGTGTAGGGCACGTGGATACGGAATCACATTCCGTGAAGTGCTTTGGGCTCAACCGGGCAGGGGAAGTTAGCTTGCAGATATTTTAATAAAGTTTTATTTTTTGTAGAAAGAAAAAAGCATGGGAGTTTAACTGTAGCAAATGTGGAGAAGAGTAGGGACGCAGTCAGTGTGAGCTAGCTCACAGTTTTTTAGCCTCCGGTTCACACGTTTTTGTTTTAGCTCAGAAAGGATGGCTCCAAAGCAAACTTGATTTATGCAGTAGCCAAATTGCTCGCTCACCACTTTAATGCCAGTAACTCACAAAGTAGAATTTTTGCTCACAAGACTCTAAAACTTAGAGGGAACACTGGTGTGTGGTGTTAACCAAGCTTCTGATAATAAAGTGAGTTTGACGGTCTCTCATGGAACATAAACATTCTGAGAGAAAAGGTGGGAGATTTTGAACAGAATGTTGTCAGTAAGATTAATAGCGATGGCTGTGTTTCAGGGACTTTGGAGAGTGGGATAAGGAAATGCTATAGTGGATCAATACATGACTGTGTTAAGTCAATACAAATTCGGTGAACAAGCATTTGATGTAGGATTTGTAATAATCCCACGTATCTCTGTGACAATTCTTGTGGAGACAGGAACTAGAACAGTAAGGGGGTGCGGCCTAATGTGCTAATGAGCTGTGCTGTCAGGGGTGTGGCCCAATATGCTAATGAGTTCCTGCTGTTGGGTGTGGCCTATTATGCTAATGAGTTCCTGCTGGGCTTTTTCTACAAAAAGAGCCCTGATTATGCATAATGGATGATCAGAGTGGTCAGCAGTTACAGCTACTCATTCAAATCAAGAACAGCTCTGAGAAAACTTGTGACTGACCCAAGGTCACACCAGCAATACTGTTTGGAAAGTGGTAAGAAAAACGCTGTGGGTTTTTGCAAGGCAACAGGGAATGGCCAACCTAGATTAACTACAAGGAAGAACTGATATGCCTGGAGTCATTCCTGGCTGTACTATGGATCTTTTTTAAAAACTCAAAAGACAGAAGTTACACAAAATACACTCTTCCATTTTATGGACTCAGACAATCAGAAAATATTTTCGCTTTCCTCTGTTCCAGATTTTCATGCGCTGTCACAGAGATACGTGGGATAAGTAGGCTCTGAATCATGACAGCTCACACCGGGATCAGTGTTATTAGCCTTTAAGGTGCCAGTGTTATTAGCCTTTAAGGTGCCACTAGATTGTCTTACAGCCTGATCACTTTATCTCCACGTGGGCTGGATGTTCAACCCCTTTCAGCATGGATTTCTTCTCCCAGGAAATAATGAGCTGATTCTTCCCTGGGATAGTTTCCCCAAAAGGGTACTGAGCTTTATTTTAAGATCAGGAATCAGCACCAACGCTCCCTCTAAGCTGTGGAGTCTTGTGAGCAAAAATTCTACTTTGTGAGTTACTGGCATTAAAGTGGTGAGCAAGGGATTTGGCTACTGCGTAAATTAAGTTTGCTCTGGAACCCTCCTTCCTAAGACAAAAACGTGTGAGCTGGAGGCTAAAAAACTGTGAGCTAGCTCACACTAACTCAGCTTAGAGGGCACACTGATTAGCACTTAATCAAGTAAGTGCTGAACTGTTAGAAGAATCTTGCAGAAATGTATAAATCAATGTTCCCTCTAAGCTGGGGAGGCTTGTGAGCAAAACTTCTACTTTGTGAGCTACTGGCATGAAAGTTGTGAGCCAGCAATTTGGCTACGGCATAAATTAGTTTGCTCTGGAGCCTTCCTTCCTGAGCTTAGACCAAAATGTGTGAGCTGGAGGCTAAAAAACTGTGAGCTAGCTCACACTAACTCAGCTTAGAGGGAACACTGGTATAAATTGTTCCAAACGGTAGCTTTTATCTATTTATACAGTTTTATCCCATCTCTTTCCAAGGAACCCAGGCATACATGATAGGGTTGCCAGGTACTTGATGGGGGAGGGGGAAGAGACTTACCAGCAGCAAACGGAGGCCTTGACCTTCGTCGCCGATGTTGTGTCCTCTTTGCCCCAATACGAAACCAAACAAAAATAATACTTAACGTGTCAATAACATCTAGTCAGGCCAGCAAAAAGTGGTTCTGTGGAGATAGCTGGCATGACAAAAAATGGATAGACAATAGCTTTGTTTTCTACAGGGTACCAAAACATCTCATAGACACTGAAATGCTTGAAAGACCAAACAGAAAATAATGTACAGTATCCAAAACAATGTTTTTAGGAAGCAGCAAAAGAACCCATTATCAAGAAAGATTTTGTGGGTATGACAGAAACCACGAGGAATTTCTTATTTACAGGCATCAATGAAGCAATGAGGGGTCCCCCCCAAAAAATGGAAATATCCTAAATGGGAAAGACATAATCACTTTTGAAGAAACTGTTATATAGATGTATTCATTCTGACTGCTCCGGAGGAAATAATGATTCATGCTTTGTCTGACACAGTATAGCTGGGAATGATGTTAACCCACAGTTCCAAGACCAGGGCTTTTTTGTAGAAAAAGTCCAGCAGGAACGCATTAGCATAATAGGCCACACCCAGCACCAGGAACTCATTAGCATATTAGGCCACACCCCTGATTGCACAGCTCATTAGCATATTAGGCCGCATTCCCATGTTACCAGAAGTGTGGTCATCCAGCCACACCCACCTTTTGCTTCTTATTCTGTTTACCTTGTTTGTTGTCAAAACCCAGGGCTTTTTTTTGTTGCAGGAACTCCTTTGCATGTTAGGCTACACACCCCTTATGTAGCCAATTCTAATGACTTTCTACTGCTGGGTGTGGCCTGTTATGCTAATGAGTTCCTGCTGGGTGTGGCCAACTGCCCAAAAATAGCTCTGTCCAAGACTATACCCTGCCCTAAGTTTTTGTGTCCTGGTTTCTCTGCTACTGTATTGTTTTGAAAACAACAACAACTGCTCTCTCCCTGGACGTTTGCACATTCTCCGTTTTCTGGCTTGTAAGTTCCTGTTTCTTTTTTTGTGGGGGGGGGTGTTGTTTCCTGTTCTGTATGTGTTTTGCTTCCCCTAGTGGTTGATTCACTATTACATTGGTTTACGTCTGGTATAAAACCCTGCAGTTTAACTCTGCAGGGAGATATGCATAGGCATAAACTGATATAATATTGAATAGACCACTAGAACGAGCAAAACACTAGTGTGACAGCCCCCCACCCCCGAAGAAACAGGAAGTCACAAGTGAGGAAAATGACAATGTGGAAAAGCCCAGCGTCTCCCCCACCCACAGTTTGATGTTTGTATTAGATAGCCTGAATAAACAAACAAATTTATTCACAGCAAAAAGCCAGCACTCTAATACAACAGTCAAACTAACTCGAACTAAATTCATACGACCACAAGCATAAATGAAATATATACAATGAATATCAAATACAGCATGCGTGTAAAACCTGTTAAGTCCTGTAACAAATTACATCTGTTCGTCTTTCACTAGGAGCTTTCTAGTCCTTACAGCTAACCGGCAAGTGTAGCTGTAACCTTGGGTGATAGTCTGAATATATTTCTCCTGCAAATAGAGAATATTCTTAACATCTTTGATGTCAGCAGTTACTGATCTTCCTTCCTTCCTTCCTTCCTTCCAGCATGTAGCTGTGAGCTCAGGCAGTGGAGTGGCCGACTTTGAAAAACTGACAAAGGTCATAGAGGCTATTCCACTTATCAAGTACATTTGTTTGGACGTGGCCAATGGTTATTCAGAACATTTTGTGGAGTTCGTGAAATCTGTCCATGCCAGCTTCCCAAATCACACCATCATGGTAGGTACAATGAGAGAAAAGTGGGTGGGGGGGGGGAGGTGGATGGGGTTGCCATTTGGTGACAGGTTTCATTGATTCCAGTGACTGCATGCCATTATCTCTCTCTTTTTTTTTTTTTTTGAGCCCCCGGGGGGGATTTTTTATTATTTTTTGTAAGACTACAAAACTACTACAGAAAAAGGGGAAGGGGGACTACATATATAGGATAAAGCAAAGAACCCACTACTAACTAAAAACCCAAGAGAGGAGATCCTCACTAGCTTAGTTACAACAAATCTTCACTTCACGTAGATTATTATAAACTGAGTCAAACATTTGTATTACTTTTCTTTTTCTTTAACTCTTAAATTTAACTGTCTAGAAACAGTACCCCCCCAATCATCCCCTTTCAGAGTTCTCAAAGGCACAATTCAGAGTCCTTCAGCCTTCACTTCTCCTTTCCTCGTCTCTTCCGCAGCTTATAAGGACTTTTTGGGGCAGCTGCCCCTTGCTCTGTCAGAGAGTCCTCTCCGGAAGAACCCGAGTCCAGCTCGCCACTAGACTTGCTGTCCTCTTCTTTTTTCCCGTCCTCTGATCTTCCCAGCTGAACCCTTAGAAATTCTTGAGCTTTCAGAACAGAGTCAATCTTTTCTTTTTTGTCTTTGATCTTTAAAGTGACGCCTTCTGGAAGTAGCCATTTATATCCGATTGAGTTTGTCTGAAGAAAAAGCACGAGCTCTTTGTACTTCTTTCTCCGTTGTCATGCCATTATATCTCCATCACTGACTTCCTTATATTTATTGTTATAGAAACAACGTTAGTTGCTGTCATTCTCATTGGACAGATGGGGAGCCTAGATTAGGAGGAGAGAAGGGCCATGATCCAGCAAGCCGACTCAGGGGCTGTTCGTTGCGTTACTCTTTGGCAGCCTTCTCTTGTTGAATTGCAAAGCTTTTTTTAAAAAAAACCCACCAGAAAACCTCAAGAGAGTTTCAGAGCAGTTTCAGAAGTTGCCAGGGGAAATGGCCACGTGTTTGTTTAGTGCCATGAAGTCGCTTCAGGCCTGTGGCGGTGACTGTATGAATTAATGTCCTCCAAAATGTCCTCTTGCTAACAGCCTTGCTCAGATATTGCAAACGGCAAAGCATTCAAAACTACATCCTTGACCAAGATCACCCAGTGATCCCAGGGTCGAGATGGCACTTTTAACCTATAAAGGGACTCAAGTTGGGTCACAATGGTTTTTTTTTTTTAAAAGCCATCTGGAAAATATCTATAAGCACATACAGGCGTTGCAGTTAGATGAACTGCAGACCTTTGTGGCAAATGGCTTCCAGCTTTTCCCTCCGCGTCTCACAGCCCATCCCTGATTCCCCACTGTGTGTGCAGATCTCTAGAGTTTCCAGCCAATGAGAGAGTGTGAATTTGTCAGAGACAGAGAGAGAGAGAGCATTGGCCACGCTAAAGATACCGATGATAGGCAGATTTTCCGGGCACAATCACACTGCAACATCTGGGAAGTGTAGTGCACCCGTGGCTAACCCGTGGCTTCTTGCCGAAGATACAGAGTAAAAAACTAGTACATACGATGTGCTTGTTTCCGGAAAACGCGGGGCAAGGGTGGGTGTCTGATCGCGCTTCCACTGGAATCCCGTGGCATCCAGCGCCCGCCCATGTCCCGTCGCAAACTGGATGGGTTTTGTTTTTTTAAGTCTCCACAGGATGCGCACAAACGCCCACCGGCACAGGCGCACACTGTGGTGAGGGGAAAAAAATTTCCGTTTGCCACGGAAGTGGCGCCTAGCGATTGCCAGTGTGATCGCGCCATGACACTTCTTTGCCACGCTGCAGGATAGCCGTGTGATCGGCACCTAACTCTTGGTTTCATTGCCGGCTGTTTGTTCGGACTACTTTCCTGGGGTTTTGGTTGTTTTCCCACTGCCTTTGTTTTTCTCCGTCGCTTTTCCCCATCACTTTTGTCGAAGGAGAAGCACCACAGTCACTTTG
>NW_015169210.1:107066-171126 GCF_001447785.1 Gekko japonicus
CGGAAGAGAGCTGGAGAATTAGGCGTCCGCCATTTTGTATCTCGGCGCCACGTCCCCTGGTCTCACAGTAGCTTTGGTCAAAGCATTATAAATGAGTTATCTTTATACTTCTCTTACTTCCCAGCATCTGATGCAGAACCAATGAAGAGCCTAACCCCCATTCCAGATACTGTAAATGAAGGGGGAGGGAGGCGGGAGAATAAAAAGAAGGGATAAGGGGCTATGGAAAGGACTTACTTTAGAAATAAAATACGATCTTCAGGGAATTGTAGCTGACCTGTTCTGGTTTCTCAAAACGCACTTTGTGCAGTCTGTGTGTCCAGGAACATACCGCACCATTGCAACCTGAGCTGGAGTCTTGAGCGATGCTTATTTTCTTGGATCAGGGCTCTGGGCCTCGGTAAAGAAGTTCACACTCAGTTCGTGCACGGCTGCTCGGCCCCCAGAGAAGGACCCTGGTTCAGAGTTCTGGAGCTTAAGGAATGCAGGTCAGAATGTTCCAGTCGCCAAGACTGCTGTGAGAAAAAGGCATAAGCACTTGGGGCTTTTAGAGTCTAAAATTTAGACAAAGATTAAGAGAAAAATCGGTACCTGATGGCTTCTCTTCATATCCCCTGCAGTCATTAGTGATGCTCTTCTCTGTTTTCAGGCAGGTAATGTAGTGACCGGAGAGATGGTGGAAGAACTCATCCTGGCTGGAGCGGATATTATTAAAGTGGGCATTGGACCAGGTAAGGTGATTTGGGGTGGATTGTAAGGGGCTGTATTTACATGCAGCAGCCACTGGCTTGTGTGTTCTTGGAGCGATGTGGAGGCAACACTTTTATCTGTTACAGTAGAAAAGGTGTGTAAAGGACAAACACTGTCAAGGAGATCGGGGTAGGAGAACCGGCTCCTGAGGGCTGAACACAAAGTCCCTATAATGCTTTGTTTAATTGTTTGCATGTATTCCTTACTTTTCAGCCAGATTGGCACCCATGCCATTTTACAGTTTAGGAGCCCGTGGGCATATTTGGAATTCTGGCAAAGAGTGGTCGGTACAACCACAAAATGGCTGCCTCAGGAGCGGTGTTCCCTCTAAGCTGAGTTAGTGCGAGCTAGCTCACAGTTTTTCAGCCTCCGGCTCACACATTTTTGTCTTCGCTCAGGAAGGAGGGCTCCAGAGCAAACTAATTTATGTAGTAGCCAAATCACTTGCTCACAGCTTTTATGCCAGTAGCTCACAAAGTAGAATTTTTGCTCATAAGCCTCCACAGCTTAGAGGGAACATTGGAGGCATACCCTCGGAGGAAGCCCATGTGCTAGGGAGATGAGGGGTAATTAAAAGCTACGTAGGGAAAGAGGTCAGAGAGACGAAAGCAGACATTCATGGTGGCCGCTGCCACTGAACAGTGTTATTTTAGTCAGCATAGCCAGTCAGATCTTCAGTGGCCAATGAGAAGCCCTGCTGAGCAAGAGACCCGCCGGGCCCTGCCCACTTCCTAAAAACACGTGATGGGCGTTGAGAAAAGGCCTCGTGGTGCCCGTGGGCACCACGTTGGAGACCTCTGCTCTAATGTCTTCTTGCCTGCCTGGAGAAGAATCTGGCTACCGTGAGTTCTGAAGTTCAGAAACAAACATGAAGCCTCTGTAAGCTCGGCGTGCTGTCGGCAGTGTTCCCTCTACACTGAGTTAGTCTGAGCCAGCTCGCAGTTTTTTAGCTTCTGGGCTCACACATTTTTGTCTCAGCTGAGGAAGGGATGGCTCCAGAGCAGTGTTCCCTCTAAGCTGAGTTAGTGTGAGCCAGCTCGTGGTTTTTTAGCCCCCGGCTCACACATTTTTGTCTTCGCTCAGGAAGGGATGGGCTCCAGAACAAACTAACTGATGCAGCAGCCACATCGCCCGCTCACAACTTTAATGCCAGGAGCTCACAAAGTAGAATTTTTGCTCACAAGACTCCACGGCTTAGAGGGAACGTTGCTCCAGAGCAAACTAATCTATGCAGTAGCCACATCGCTCGCTCACAACTTTGATGCCAGGAGCACACAAAGTAGAATGTTCACTCATAAGACTCCACAGCTTGGAGGGGGCATTGGCTGTCGGTCTGTGTGGGTTTAACATTCCCGCTCTGTTAACCACGGCCTCCAGAGGGCGTGCTTCCTCTTTCAGGTGAACCCCCTTATGCTTTTTAACTGGTGTCAAATGCTGCATCAGCATTGGTTTTCATGGTGTGGTTAATGCGGACCGGGTTCCCAGTCTCAGATTCTGGTTAAGGGGGTTAACACAGATAAGCATGACCTCAGCACTAAGGCTAACCCTAGGAGAGGAGAGCAGAGAGACTGCTGAACATGGTTACGTGACTGACAGTCTCATCCTAAGCAGAGTTACGCCCTTCTGAGGCCATTGAAGTCAGCGTGGGGTGCCTCTGCTTAGGATGGCGCCGTGGGAAGTGTTGCCTCTTGCACAGAACTATTGTCAAGAGGGTTTGTGAGACAGACAGGAAATGGGCACTGAATAGCATTTAAAAACAAGGGATACTGCAGTAGGGGAGTGAATTACTGTGAGGATTGCTGCCCATATTATAAGGCGGCTTGTGAGGAGATCATTACTCCATCATTGGGTAAGATTCTCGGTTTTACTGAAAAAGTGAAGCTTGATTATCTTTTATGTGATGAGAACCCTAGGACTGCATACCAAGTAGCCAAATTCTGTGTGTTGATACTTAAGTTACGGAAATTGTATCATAACCAGGTTTAGGTTTTTGTAGATCGTGTTTTATTCTGCAGATGTTGTTTATTGTGTAAGCTGGTTATAGGTAAAGGTAAAGGTTTCCCTTGCTCGAAAGCCATTTGGCTCCAACTCTAGGGATGCGGTGCTCATCTCCGTTTCCAAGCTGAAGAGCCAGCGCTGTCCGAAGACGTTTCCATGTTCATGTGGCCAGCATGACTAGACTAGAAACTGGTTATATGTTTGGTCAAATAGTAAGAATCGAGAACTAAAGAACTGTGAGGATCACTTGATCTTCTTTCCTCATTCTTGTGAATCGTAGTTAGACAGTATTTGGGAACTGTTTTATGGTGCTGAGCGCACTTCTCGAAATGAAAATTATGGGACAGTGATTGCACAGGCGAGACCTGGTGTTGTTCACGTGCAGTCCCAGCCAGCTGGGAGAAAGGTTTCCTGTGTGGATGTTTGTGAAGATCCCATGAAACCTGTTCGGTTTACCAAACAGTGTTACTCTTGTTTCATCCATCTTTCCATTTGTGTTTAATGACCAGGATCTGTGTGCACGACTCGGATTAAAACTGGGGTGGGCTACCCACAGTTGAGTGCCGTGATCGAGTGTGCAGATTCCGCCCATGGACTGAACGGGCACATCATTTCCGTAAGTATAGCCCCGAATAAACTCGACAAAACAGGCAGAGGAACCATAACAAAAATGTCTTTTAAAACATCCAGAACAGAAATCAAGAAAATCTTTTCTGCAGTCATCTCTGGTGACAGCTCAAGAGGACTCAGGAGAGTTTTTCAGAGGAACGAATCAGAATCCTGTACCTGGACTGATGAATCAGAAGTAGCCACTTGATCGCACCTGGGGGGGGGACGGGGTTAGACACCTGGCACTAGGAATTACTGCTGCCTGGCAGTTCATCCCTGTCTGGTAGCAGCTGCATCACCAGATTTGTCTGCAAAGGCAGCCCTATAATGTTTGTCTTGCAAACAAGAAAGCTCTGCAATAACGTGGGATGGTAAGATAGTACATATGGGGGGGGGGAAGGGTCATTTCCTGCAGGAGCGCACAGGAGCAGAGCTCCGGCAGTAAAGAGCCCAGGGGGGCAGGCACATGCAACAAGCCCCACCCCCTGCTCCCAGCAGCCCTCAGTCAGAGCAAGAAGCAACCAGGTAAGCTGCAGAGCTCCCCTCGCCCCCCGGCCCAAAACAGTCCAGTGGCACCTTTAAGACCAAGTTTTATTCAGGTACAAGCTCTCCCTCCTCTGCAAGGACAGATCTGCACGTTCCCCCCCCCCCCAATAGCTAGCAATCCAAAACAGTCCAGTGGAGCCTGAGCGGTGGGTGTTGCCTTCGGACACACTTCCGGTGATGTCAGGGGGTGTGGCATATGCAAATAAGTTATGCTAATGAGCTCCTGCACCTCTTTTTCTACGAAATGACCCTGGAGGGGGGCTAAATATTTTGGGTAAAAAGGGCCAAAAAATAGGGGTGAGCATACTCTGCGGGTTCTCAGAATCAAACTACTATATAGCCGATTTCCAGGACTCGCTCTTTGATCAGAGAACATGCTTTGGTTTTGCCCATCTCAAGAACATCATCGATCGACATTCCAACTTTCATCAGTTTCTCATTCAGGGGGATTTGTGGGTATCCCGATTTAAAGCAGCCAACAACCCATCTTTGGCACAGAGCCGTTTTAGTCTCCGTCTGAAGGCAAATAGCCATGCTCTTGCTCCCAAGGATATCTGTCCCAATTCTGCCCGTAATTCGACGCTTGACACGCAGCAGGGAATAGCCAATATTTCCCTTAAGAACTGGGCTAGTGGTCGATATTATCGGAGATAACTTTAATCCAAATAGCTGAACTATAAAGAATGAGTGGAGCCACTTTCAAATTAAAGGCTTGCGTCGGTCCAGGAATATGCTTCCCCCCCCCCCTTATTGTGGAAGAACCTGTTTTGCTTTATTAAGTCCTGTGAGGGTAGCCCTATGTAGTCAAATATTACAGTAGTCAAGTATTTCTCATAGCCACTCAGGTCTTCACTGGCAGATCTCAGATCTTCAGACAGGAAGGGCGTCTCTTCTGGCTCTCCAGGGGGCGGGGGGCGGCGGCGAGAGCGGCCTAGCCAGCACTATGGGCACTTCTGCTTCAGGTGTGCCACTATTACCTCAGTATCCAGTACTGAAGGGGGCTGGCCCCGGTGCCAGTCACAGAATCGGCGACACCAGGCCACCCCTACAGAAGGTAGATGCATGTGCTGAAGAGGATTCTGAGGTACGCCGGCGATATTTTTGTAAATTGACCAACATTTTAAAGAGCCAGCATGATGCGGACTGAACGTGCTCCCAGAAGGCATGGGATTGTGGAGAGTTAGCTGAGTAGTGATGAGAAATCAGCCTCTCACATCTCTTGAGAGCTTACAGAATCCTGGCGATAGAGCAAGATGGGTTGCCTTCAGTACTCCCTCTAAGCTGTGGAGTCCTGTGAGCAAAAATTATACTTCGCGAGCTACTGGCATTAAAGTTGTAAGCGAGCGATTTGTCTGCTGCAAAAATTAGTTTGATCTGGAGCCATCCTTCCTGAGCTAAGGCAAAAATGTGTGAGCCGGAGGCTAAACAACTGTGAGCTGGCTCACACTAACTCAGCTTAGAGGGAACCCGACCAGGAGCACCTTAAAGACTTAGAAAAATTTGTGGCAGGGTGTGAGCTTTTGAGAGTCACTGCTTACTTCTTCAGATACTAGTATCTTGGAGGAAGAAGAAGAAGAGATTGGATTTATACCCCGCCCTTCACTTGGAGTCTCAGAGCGGCTTACAAACTCCTTTCCCTTCCCCTCCCCACCACAGACACCCTGTGAGGTAAAAGTAGAAGAAGAAGAGATTGGATTTATACCCCGCCCTTCACTACCCAAAGGAGTCTCAGAGCGGCTTACAAACTCCTTTCCCTTCCCCTCCCCACAACAGACACCCTGTGAGGTGGGTGGGGCTGAGAGAACTCTGACACAAACTGCTTTTTTTCAAGGACAGCTGTGCCAGAGCTTGTGACTGACCCAAGGTCACATCAGCAGGTGCAAGTGGAGGAGTGGGGAATCAAACCAGGTTCTCCCAGATTAGAGTCCACGCACTTAACCACTACACCAAACTGGAAGAGTTCTTGCCCGTAAGGTGGGGATTCCAAATTACCATGATTTCCTGTGGATCCTAGCTTGCATATGAACTTATCACTGCTGACTGGATACAGCTGCTGTGGGAGGTTGTTTTTGACAATGTTGGCCTTACCTCCCAGAGAGGAATACTAAATCTCCCAAAGCTGGAATGTGCTGTAGTATTTTAGAAGAGCCAGATTTGGAGACCCCTGTCTTTGGCCAAGAGGGAGTTCCTGGGCATGAACAAAGCATTGCCTAGTACCACTGATTACGACCGAGAGACGTGCTTGCAGTTCTTTCTGTTTAGGAAAGAAGTGAGTTAGATGAAGCTTCCCCTACCTAACAGAACTTCATAAAATAAATCCTGCGATATTTATTCAAACAAAGAGACTACAAAGATTTCTGTCTCTGTAAGATTACCTCACAGCTGTATGGTGTGTGGACTATGAGTTATCGTATTTTGACTAGAGTCAGTGGGGAATGTAGGAGGATTCCAGAAATACTCCATTCAGGTAAAATCAAGTCTCGGGAGTTTTTCTCTAGTTGTAGAGCAGAAAGGTTGTCTACGAACACTGAGCTGGATCCCATTAGCTCCGTCTCGCCTCACTAGAGTTGTGTTCAGGGCAGCTGGTTGGTCACTGTGTGAAACAGGATGCTGGCTTGATGGACTACTGATCAGATCCAGCAGGCTCTTATGTTTTCATGGGTGGTGGGTTTTTTAACCATAAATATCAGGTTTTCCTCCGTCTTAGATAATAGAAGTAAATGAAGGTGGCAGAGAGTAGTGTATCAAGTCCAGACAAGTCCAGCGACAAACGTCGAGCTTCGCTCCAAGAGACAGTGGCCTCTGCGGATCCTAGCCCGCTCCAATCAGGGGGCTCGGTTCCTGGCCGAGAAGCCAATGGGACTCTCGGCCACTGTAAATAACCTATTGGGAAGTGGGGGGGTGTTTTAGGTGGCGGTTTCTCGGGGAATATAAGCCGGCCTGCGAGCCGGCCAAAGCCGTCTTGTTCCTGATCTAATAAAGTACGCTTTGCTTGAAATCACTCTCCGTCTACGTACTTTTCACAGAGAATTAAGATGACTAGATTTGAAATCCTGGTTTGGAGGGCAGAAGATAAAGAGTAGTTTGTGATATAACTAAATACGGCTGGCTGTGAAAGCAGCGATGGTTCCCTATGCTTGTTCCTGTAACAGCTAACCATGTTTTTTTTGGTGTGACATGAAGTTTGCTAAAAGTTTCTGATGTGAGTTGGTGTATTAGTAGCTGGAAAGGCAAGGGGAGATCTTTCTTATACCCCCCCCCTTCTACATCAACTGTGTCAGGCATACCTATAGTAGCTTGTATACCGACTGACCATATTCAGAAAGCAGATACAGAAGGTTTATCAGAGTTTTGTAAGGAATTAGTAACGTAAGAACTGTAACCCGTAATATTTTAGTGACTTATTTAATAAATGCCACCTAAACGAAAACTTAGAACCACCTGTAGGGTTCTGGGGCTCCTTAACTGGATCGGTAGGAAAGCAGTCTAGTTTGTCAGGGTAGGTATTTCTGATCTTTCCTTCTTCCTGTGATGTTGTGCATCTTCTTAGTGCTTGATGTAACAGGAGGACGAACACTTCAGTAAGGAAAAGCGGGTTTTGATTGGAAAAGTAGTAGTAGGCAGGGCTCTTTTTGTAGAAAAAGCCAAGCAGGAACTCATTAGCATAATAGGCCACACCCAACAGCAGGAACTCATTAGCCTATTAGGCCACACCCCTGACAGCACAGCTCATTTGCATATTAGGCCACACCCCCATGTTACCAGAAATGTGGTCATCCAGCCACACCCACCTATTGCTTCTTATTCTCTTTACCTTGTTTGTTGTCAGAACCCAGGGCTTTTTGCATATTAGGCCACACACCCCTAATTGTAGCCAATCCTAATGAGTTTCTGCTGTTGGGTGTGGCCTATTATGCTAATGAGTTCCTGCTGGGCGTGGCCAGCTTGGGAATCCAGCCGGAACTCCGTTCCTGTGCGTTCCTGCCCAAAAATAGCCCTGGTAGTAGGTAAGATATACCTCAATGAAAAAGAGTCAAGCTTTCGGCCTCTTATGTTTTTGTTTGAGAGAAAATGAAACATGTACTGGCTCTCTGTTTCCACATGTTTTTCATACATGCAGGCTAGGTTTACTATTTCATATGGATAGAAGTTAGCCACTTTGTGAATGTCTGAAGAACAGTATAGGCCATTGGGAATGGCCCGGGGCTAATGTTTCATAGCTTGTATGCACTTTTTGTCCATCTCATCCTATTACCTCTTCTCTTGGGGATGTCGTGTTTGTTTGGACTTATGAGTATTTCGATTCTCTGTGAAGTTATTTACATTCCACCAAGGGTTTCAAAAGCTGTGTCTACTGCTTTTTTTCTGTGATAGATAAGAATTTACAAATGGCCAAGAATTGCAAAATGGTCTTTAAAAAAAAAAAAATTGCCTCCCCTTTGTGAGAGACCCAGCTGTTGCATCTTCGTAACCCCTGCTGGCTTTGGAACAGACCACAAGTCATTTACATCAAAGAAGCTCTTTTGAGCAAACGGTTTCCCTGCAGAAACTCTTAACTTGCTACTATCTTGTACGAGGAAAGAAGATACGATTAAACTAGTCTGGAAATGCAGAACGCCAGGGTGTAAGTCATCTACGCAGCTCACCGAAGTTTCGAGATTGCCTTAATGAGGTTAGGTTAAAGAATGGTTGTTTTGAAAACCTATTTCAAAACCCCCCACCCACCCCCCTCAGCAAAATAGCTTTGCAGAATTTGCAAAAGGAAGCTCTTCTCCCTTCCAAGCTTGAAAAGTATGCATCCGGAGAGTGATTTCAGCTAAGCATACCTTTATTTAGTCAAGAACAAAAGACACCATAACCGGTTCGCAGGCCGGCTTATATTCCCACAGGGAAACCCACCACCAAACACCCCCCCCACTCCCGATAGGCTATTTACAGTAACCAAGAGACCTATTGGCCTCTTGGCCTGGGACCTAGCCCTTTCATTGGGCCTGGCTAGGATCCTACTTGCCCATTGTCTTTTGGTCTGAAGCTAGAGGTATTTGTGCCTGGACAAGTCCAGGCATGCCCGGCCCTGTCAGGGCCTGATACACTACAAAGTTGGAGATAGAAGCAGTGTTTTTCTCTTCCCAGCTGGGCAGGGATAGGAGCAATGCTTTTAACGTCTGCATTGCAAAAGGGAATGCGGGAAAGGACTGGTTTCTCCCCTCCTACCAAACTGGGCAGGGACAGATGCAATTATCTTAATTTCTGCATTGCAAAAGGCCTCGGTTTGGCTGGCGGGGGGTGGGGAGGGGAAGTAGGTTCCAGGGGCGGCGTTTCCGTGGACAGCAGAGAGAAGCAAGGTCTCTTCGGACCTCTTGATTCCCAGAGTTACTTGGATAAATTATTAGGAGGTGTGGTCTGTGCTACTGTCTATAGTTTGCTGTAAATTGGATCCGACTGTGTAATATTCCACCATTTAATGTTATCATTTTAACAGTTATGCTTTGCTTCAGTTCTGTTTCTTAGACATCTGGTTGGTTCTACAACCCAAATCCTATTTAATTGTTTCTTGAAGTCCCATTCTGTCGATTGTCTCACTCACACTTTGAGTCCCAGTGGGAAAGGAGGACTATAAATAATGGGAATAAACAAATCTCCAAAGTCAGGGGCTCTGCTGCTTTTATAACTTCTACTATAAGATCTCCTTCCTACTTCTGTCTCCATTTTAGCAAAGCAAATCATCTGGGAGTTGGCTTCCAATGGCTGCAAGTAGGCTGCTCCTGTGAACACACGAGAACAGGTTGTGAACAGCCGAACAGCCTGCTGTGTAATTGGCTTCCCGATCACCACTGTTGAACAGGAAGCAAGCCAAAGGAGCAGGCAGTCGAGCACCCCCAGTATAAATGGGGGGGGGGCCCTCCAGGGTTGTGCCTTTGGCCTTCATCCATTTGCTTTTATATTTGCATGGCATGCGTATGTGCAGAAGCTGAGCAGACGCTTCTTTCCCTTCCAATATTGATGAAGCTTTTGCATTATTTGGTACTCTCATGCAGGGCTATTTTTGGACAGGAACGCACAGGAACGGAGTTTCGGCTGGCCCCTGAGTTGGCCACACCCAGCAGGAACTCATTAGCATAATAAGCCACACCTAACAGCGGACACTCATTAGGACTGGCTACATTAGGGGTGTGTGGCCTAACATGCAAAGGGGTTCCTGCTACAAAAAAAGCCCAGGGTTTTGACAACAAAGTAAACAGAATAAGAAGCAAAAGGTGGGTGTGGTTGGATGACCACACTTCTGGTAACATGTGGGGTGTGGCCTAATATGCTAATAGGTCTCTGCTGTTGGGTGTGGCCTATTATGCTAATGAGTTCCTGCTGGGCTTTTTCTACAAAAAGAGCCCTGTGTCTCATGCATGAATCGAATAGATGCCTTAGTTGTCTGGGCATTACGGCGTGAATGACAGGCAAGGAAATGGATGTGTTTTTTCTGTCTTTTGAGGAAAGGTGATTACTGATTAATGTTTTTTTCTGAAAAAGGTCCTCTATGCCACAACTATGTAGTTAAACTTTCTAATACCTTCCTGGCCACCCTATCAAGTCACAGCTGACGTACGGCAACCCCTTATGGGGTTTTCAGGGGTGGTTTGTCCCCATGTCATGACCAGTGTTCCCTCTAAGCTGTGGAGTCTTGTGAGCAAAAATTCTCCTTTGCAAGCTACTGGCATTAAAGTTGTGAGCGAGCGATTTGACAACTGCATCAATCAGTCTGCTCTGGGGCCCTCCTTCCTGAGCTAAGGCAAAAATGTGTGAGCCGGAGGCTAAAGAACTGTGAGCTAGCTCACACTGACTCAGCTTAGAGGGAACACTGGTCATGACCCTGGTATTCCTGGAAGGTCTCCCATCCCAATACCAGCCAAGGCTGACCCTGCTTCGCTTCTGAGATCAGACGCAATTGGGCTGGCTTGGGCTGTCCATGGGTCTATGCATTCTTATCCCACCCTTCCTCCAAGCCGTTCAGGGCATTTACAGAGCTCTGTCCTTTTCCGTTTCACCCTCACAACCACCCTGTCAGGTAGCTTAGGCTGAGAGAGCGACTGGTCCAAGATCGCCCAGACTTCATGCAGGGATTAGACTCCAGGTCTCTCCAAATCCCAGTGCAGCTCTTCAGCCGTTAACGTGCACTGGGATGGTACGGAAACGGTGTAAAGTTCTGTTGATCTTGAATTGTTTTATGCCATTTCTGAATACAATTAGTTTGGGCCGCACTAAGTGTGAACTGAGTTACTTCCTCTTTTCTCCCCTTTCCAGGATGGGGGCTGCAGCTGTCCTGGAGATGTTGCCAAAGCTTTTGGTGAGTACCCCAGGCTGCTTGGCTCTGAGGAGCAAGAACCGCCTTTCTCGTGGATTAAGGTAGAGGTTTCCCTTGCTCGAAAGCCAGTCGACTCCGACTCTAGGGTTGCGGTGCTCATCTCCATTTCAAAGCCGAAGAGCCAGCGCTGTCCGAAGACGTTTCCGTGGTCACGTGGCCGGCATGACTAAACACCAAGGCGCACGAAATGCTGTTACCTTCCCACCGAAGTGGTACCTATTTATCTACTTGCAATTTCTTGCTTTCGAACTGCTAGGTTGGCAGGAGCTGGAACTAGAGACGGGAGCTCACTCCGTCATGCAGCACACTCAGGTCTCGAACTGCTGAACTACTGACCTTCCACAGCCTGCAGTTCAGCGTCTTGACCACTTGAGCCACCGCAGCTCCTTCTCGTGGATTAGTTGCTCTTTAAGTATAATTATACTTCTGATATCTCAGGAGGAGGAGGAGGAGGTTGCTAACAATGTTGATAAGGACTCGTTTGTGTTTTTCATTTCCAAGTTACATTAGCTGATCTGGTTAATCATGGTGCCATCCATCCTGGTGCCATCATCCAAAAATGTTAGAAACGTATAGAAACTGAAGTGAAATGTTTGGGGAGGGTGGAATTGGGAACGCTTTTCCCCGGGACGGCGTTCCAAGTCAACCCACCCACCCAAAGTGATTGGCACTGAGATACAAGCTGCATATACTGTTTGCGACCTGTGGCTCCCATCTGTGGCTTGGGGCCACTTGGACGCCTAAGAGATTTCCCCGCAACTCGGGAAACCTCCTAGGTTTGCAGAAAAATCTTAAAATCTTAACAAAAATATATTGGGGGGGGGTTAAACTGCCCCCAAATTAGTGTTCTCTGTGCATGTGCAGAGAGCACAACTACTTCTGGTAGCTGGAGGAGTTCAGGAGCTGCGCTGGGTCCAGCAGCAACAGCCGTGCAGCCCAGAGCTCCATTCTGGGCATGGTGGTAGCTCAGTCCAAGGAGTGCATGGTGGCTGCGCAGGGCCCAGCGGCAGGCAGTAGCAGCAGCAGCACAGCGCAGGGCCCCACACTGGGTCTGGTGGCAGCGGCTGCACAATCCGGGAGCCATGCTGGGTCCAGCAGCAGCAGCAGCACAGCCCAAGGAGAGCCTGGGGGCGCACCAGGCCCGGCAGCTGCTGCTGTGTAACCCAGGGCTCCATGCTGGTCCGGTGGCGGCAGCTGCACAGTCCGGGAGCCACACCGGGCCCAGCAGCAGCTGCCGGAGGTCCCGGGGGCCAGGCTGGGCCCACTTGTTACGTTATATATGCAGAGGTAGGATTTGGCCACTAAAATGCTGATTTAACATCAGTCTAGCTACATACATACAGTTAAATGCTGATTTAACATGAGTCTAGTTACGTACAGTCTAGCCGCGGTGGCTCAAGTGGTTCAGACGCTGAACTGCAGGCTGTGGAAGGTCGGTAGTTCAGCAGTTCAAGACCTGAGTGTGCTGCATGATGGAATGAGCTCCCATCTCTGGTTCCAGCTCCTGCCAACCTAGCAGTTTGAAAGCAAGAAATTGCAAGTAGATAAATAGGTACCACTTAGGTGGGAAGGTAACAGCGTTCCGTGCACCTTGGTGTTTAGTCATGCCGGCCACATGACCACGGAAACGTCTTCGGACAGCGCTGGCTCTTCGGCTTTGAAACGGAGATGAGCACCGCAACCCTGGCTTTCGAGCAAGGGAACCTTTACCTTTATACTAGTTACAATACTCCCTTCCACTCCTTCACCCCCCTCCACATTCATTGTTCTGACCATAGTTTTCCTCTTTGCACTTTCCCCAATGTTGACATGTCTCATTTTCCTAAAGCAATAGCTAGGAGACTATTCTGAGCTCTTAATACATTCTAAGCAGGCAGGGGGGGGGAGAGATCTGGCTACTAGAAAAAGCACCCCCCCCTTTCCTAGAACTTAGACAAACAGGAAACTTCTTCAAAGGGCTTCACTGTTTTTCTTTCTAATGCTTTGCTTGCTTGAAAAACCCATTTTAATCTCATTTGGTCTACATGGAGACTGTATCCTCTGAAACTTGTAGAAAGACAGATGGGAAATCCTGGCAAAAACAAAAGGAGAAAGACCAGAGTTTAAATTATAGACGACTGTCTCCCATTGCTGGAAGAACTGTCATTTGATGGATGTTTTATTTCTGATCTTAATATGGTCTGTGTAATGATAATGTTTTCCAAACATTAACAGTGCAGTCCTAAACAGAGTTACAACCCTGTAAATCCGTTGACAGAAATGGCTTTAGACGGATGTAATTCAGTTCAGGATGACAGTTTGGTGTAGTGGTCAAGTGTGCCGACTCTAATCTGGGAGAAACGGGTTTGATTCCCCACTCCTCCACTTGCAGCTGCTGGATGACCTTGGGCAAGCCATAGTTCTGACAAGAGCTGTCATAGAAAGGATAGTTTTGGAAAGAGCTCTCTCAGCCCCAACTACCTCACAGGGTGTCTGTTGTGAGGAGGGGAAAGGAAAGGAGTTTGTAAGCCGCTCTGAGACTCCGAGTGAAGGGCGGGGTATAAATCCAATCTCTTCTTCTTCATCATCACTATAAGACACGTACTCATATCCTCGGAGGTAAGAAGCATCAATAATCTCTCATTTGGGGCCAGATTCACACATGCTCTTTTCCTGCTGCTCTCTTGGTTGTGTGTACATGTGGATACATTCCACCCCCCATGCCTTATCCTTCCAGTTCCATAGGTCTCCAAAGTACAGGGTGGTCCTTCCATATGTCTCACTTCTTGCATAGATATTCACTTTGGTTTCTTAAGGCGGGACTTGCTTGGATTAGTAATTCTGGGCGAAGCCAGAGAATCTGTTTCCCTTGTCTGTTTTCTCCTATTATGTGCATCCAGGACAAGAAGCAGATAAGCCCGTTTTGCTGTTTTGAGTTTTGGTTGTGGAGGAGTAGGAGGAAATATGTGTTGAAATAACACATACCCTTCTTTGCGAGGGCTTAGCTACAAATTAGGGTTTTCCCTGGGGATGTCCCTGGGTTCAGCGGAGAGGTACGTTTTGAATTTCTGTGCTTCCTGGGTGTGTCTGTGGGCCTGAACTGAATCAGGACCACAGCATGCAGAGAAAGGGGGCTTACACCTCCCACACACCACTTTCCCAACTTGAAACTGCCTGGGCAGGGGGCGCTATGTGCTCCACTGTGCAAATGCAAGAAGAAGAAGTAGTAGAAGAAGAAGAAGAGATTGGTTTTATACCCCACCCTTCACTCGGAGTCTCAGAGCAGCTTCCCCTCCCCACAACAGACACCCTGTGAGGTAGGTGGGGCTGAGAGAGCTCTGACAAAAACTGCTCTTTTTCGAGAACAGCTCTGACAGAACTATGGCTTGCCTAAGGTCATCCAACAGGTGCAAGTGGAGGAGTGGGAAATCAAACCCGTTTCTCCCAGATTAGAGTCTGTGCACTTAACCACTACACCAAACTGGCTCTCAGTACATGTGTGACCACCAAAGGGGCAAATAGCTCCCTCTCAAATTGGGAAAATGGTGCAGGGGGTGCAGGGTGGGGGTCTGTCCTCTCTCTCTCCATGGCCCTGATCCAATCTGGGCTCTTGCATGCCTATAAAGTGCACAACTCCAGAAGGCACCTCCCCACTGAACCAGGGGATATCCTTGAGGATAACATAACAGTCTTAGGGTGCATTCAGACGGGGCATTTGCAACGGAATAGGTGCCAGTTGGAATTGGTGTACTTACTGGCGTTCATCTGCCTTCTGTCCCTAACAGTTGCAAAGAGCTGTACACCGTTGTATTCTGCCACTAGGTCCCCAAGTGGTGGTATACTGAGTGCAACGGTTGTAATCGCTTTACCCCCGTCTGATTGCTCTCCAACGTTGCAGAGCCACTTCCGTTTGGAAGCCTGAGGCTTCCGATTTTCACCCGCCATTTTTTTAAAGGTCGGCGATATGCGCTTGGGCGAAGCTTCGACCTGGCGTTTGTTGAAAAAAAGAAAAAAGAAAAGGGCCTTAGTTTAGCGTTTTGGAGGCGTCCGGGACCTCAGGGAGGCTACTTTGCTCTTTAAACTTTAAAGGTAAGTCCTTACCTTTAAAGTTTAAATGTAAGACAGGTTTTTTGCGCATGCGCGAAGATCGCCATTCTGTGGATAGCTGCCTATGCGCATGCTCATCCGACATCCGCTGCATGTGAACGGGCATACAGGGATGGGCTCCGCAGACAGGAGGTGAGTGTGATCGCGTTTCAGCCAGCATAAACTGCACTGGTTCCAACCGGTACAGTTTATGCCGGCTGAACGCACCCTGTCTATGTTTGAGGTGGGCTTGTGGGGGGGGGGGGATCCGCACCTTCCTAAACCAGGAGAGGGGCAGCCGGTCACGCCTCTTGCTCTGCCGCTTTTTAAATTGCCAAGTCCCAAAGCGCATGCGTCGCTTAAGGTGCTGGGAGGAGTGAAGCTGATCCGTTCTGCAGCTGAGCTGATCCGGTCCTCGAGAAGCCGGGAGGGAAGCAGCCGGAAGGGAAAAGTGGCCCAGCCCAGGAGGGAGGTGTCCCAGAAGAAAGGCGAGGGGGTCAGGACCCGTGGGCCCCGCGTTAGCTACGGGCCTGGGAGACCTCCACGGCCGGGATGCAGAGGCAGGCATATCAAGCCACCTCTCTGAAAACGTCCAAGCCCCAGTAGGGGTTGCCAGAAGTCAACCATGACCACACCCCTCACCAAAAATACTGTTACTTATTTAAGAAATTACATAAATTAAACATTTGCAGATGCGAGATGTACTAAGCCGTATTCCTTTTTCAGGAACTATATGAAATGAAAAGGTCTGTACGGTATAATCAAACAGATATGAATGAAATGACCTAAACACATTAAAATGAACAGTGGTTCATCTTTATTTGACGAATAATATAATTACGCTGCTATTAAGTTGCACCTATTCTGTTGCAAATGCCCCATCTGAACGCACCCACGGTGTGGCCTGCATCAACATTCCCTCCACATTTTCTCTACGGGGAGGTAAAAATGTCGGTGGAGTCCTGGCGGGGGCGAGGCATCCCAGGGGAGGCAGCCAACTGGGGAGCCGCCTCCTGTCTGTCCATGTCAGTCCACCTTGAGAGGGAGGGAGGCGGGGAACCCAGGGAGGCGGAGGGAGAGCGCTCCGGCGCGCCCGCAAGACCCAAGGGTCCATCTGCGGTGCGAGGGCTGTCCCTGTTGTTGGCGGCGGTGCTCTCCTCCCCCCTCAGTTGCAGCCAGTTCCACCAATTAAATCAAAGTTAGTTGAATTTACTTTGCTTTAATTGGCTGGTTTGCCCCCTCCGGCCCCCCTCCCCCAAAACTCCTTAGCTACGGGACTGCTCCCTTCCAAGTACTTGCCTGGGTCGGCCCTGCTTAGCTTCTGAGATCAGATGAGATCGGGTTTGCCCGGGCTGTCTAGGTCAGGGCAAGTAACAATATCTGGTCCGAAACCCGTGTAAGGATCATGTTCATAATTTCCAAGATTGCCCTCGCATCTGTTTGCAGGTTTTATCAGGTACGTGCGCTCCCCTGTGCCATCTATCTGATGAAGTGAGCTGCGACTCATGAAAACCCATGTCAGAATAATCACGGTTAGTCTTAAAGGTGTCCCTTGATTTCTGTTTTTCTTTGTGCAATTAGAGGAAAAGTTACTGATGGATCCTGCCTTGGCAAGAATAATGTGTTTTCCACCACGGTGCTCTTCCGGGATGCTTCCTCTGCTGCCTTCTCACTCGAGAACTCTCTCTCTCTCTCTGCTTGCTACTGAACAGGAGCCGGAGCCGATTTTGTGATGCTTGGAGGAATGTTCGCTGGACACGATCAATGTGCCGGAGAGGTCACAGAGAGAAACGGCAAGAAAGTGAAGCTTTTCTACGGGATGAGCTCCGACACGGCCATGAAGAAACACGTGGGAGGCGTGGCTGAGTACAGGTACAGGCTCCGCTCTTCACCATGGACCCAGTTCTTGTTGGAAGTGCATGTGTTTACAAGTTCTGGAAATTCAGTCATTATAGGGTTAACTTGTTTGCCTAGTATTGCTATTGTTTAGACTGACCTGGAAGGGATACCTGGCAGTAAGCCAATGGGGAATTAGCCCGGGAAAAGTAGCTTCTACTGTGATACAGATTGGTTGTTTGTTTCAGGTGACTTCCTTTCTAGGGGTCGAGAAGAAGGAGAGATTCTCCATTATCTGTGTGCTAGTGTTTTGACTATAGGCAGCTTAGAAAATGTAGCTGTTAGTGTTATGTTTATTTGTAGTAATCCCGTTTACCTTTTACCCTTAGAAATAAAGGTTTTTAAAAGCAAAGAAATCTCTTCTTTCCAATAGAGCAAGATCCATTGATAGTCTGAGTATTAAACACTTTTGACTATTTTACAACAGTTCTGCACCTCTGGACCTTTCATTTGTGAACCTTGTCACTGGCAGGAAAGAGGGACGGCTCTGAATGCAACCCAGTTTTGTTTGTCCCCCCCGCCTTGCGTCACGGATTGTCAACATGTCCCTGCATCACAGATCACCTGCCCTGCCTTGTAACTAACGCTCCCCTCTAAGCTGTGGAGCCTTGTGAGCAAAAACTCTACTTTGTGTGCTATCAGCATTAAAGTTGTGAGCAGGTGATTTGGCTACTGCATAAATTAGTTTGCCCTGGAGCCATCTTTCCTGAGCCAAGACAAAAATCTGTGAGCTGGAGGCTAAAAAACTGTGAGCTACCTCACACTAACTCAGCTTTTAGAGGCAACACTGCTTGTAACCAGGAATTCAAGAAATATGAATTATGTACACAGGATTAGGCATAATTGAGCTATTGGTTTCTGTGGATTTGTGTGCCTAAGTTTGTGGGGGACTGGGGGAGAGACAGTTTGGTGTAGTGGCTGAGTGTGCGGACTCTAATCTGGGAGAACCGGGTTTGATTCCCCACTCCTCCACTTGTACCTGGCTGGATGACCTTGGACAAGCCATAGTTCTGATAAGAGCTGTTCTTAAAAAAGAGCAGTTTCTGTCAAGAGCTCTCTCAGCCTCACCTACCTCACAGAGTGTCTGTTGTGGGGAGGGGAAGGGAAAGGAGTTTGTAAGCCGCTCTGAGACACCTTTGGGTAGTGAAGGGCGAGGTATAAATCCAATCTCTTCTTCTTCTTCTGGCTTGCTTGTTTACAGCTATTTTCCTGTTTTCTGTGGGAATCTTTTCCCACTGCACCAGATGTAAAAACAACATTAATGGTAGTTTGGTTGTCTTTGAGAAAATCACAGATGCACAGGCTATAAAGCAGGGGTAGGTTACCTTCTGGGGCTAAAGCACACACACACACCCCAAATGCAGCATCTACCCTTGAAGATGCTGGTGCATGGCCAGACAAGCTTGGAGAAAGCCAAGTTCCAGGTATGGACAAGATCTGATGGATTCACCCTGGACTTGGTTGGTGCCTGTGCTGGCCTGGGAGGCGATGATGGATGCAAGCCATGCCTGGTTGGCTTTTCCTCCACCACTGGCCCCCGGTAATGCTGCCAGTGTCTTGGTTCTTTGGACATTGATCTGGCCCTGTGCGCCAATCAAAATGGTCCTTGGCAATGCTCCCGCTAAACTGTGGAGTCTTGTGAGCAAAAATTCTCCTTTGCGAGCTACTGGCATTAAAGTTGTGAGTGAACTGTTTCGCTACTGCATAAATTAGTTTGCTCTAGAGCCATCCTTCCTGAGCTGAGACAAAAATGTGTGAGCCGGAGGCTAAAAAACTGTGAGCTGGCTCACACTAACTCAGCTTAGTGGGAACACTGGTCCTTGGGTGCCACTGTCAGCACACTGCCAGGGTTTGCTTACCCCTCTTCTAAAGCCTCCAGAATTGTGAACCCAGTCCTGGGTGTTAAATGCGAAGACACTCATTAAGGAATGTGTACCATCATTCAGAAATACCTACCTAGCACCAGACAGCTTCTTCTGGTCTCCATGAGATGGCACAGGAAATTCAGGTCATAACAACTTACACTTGGGTATCGGGCCTATCAGCCCCGTGTTTCTATCAAACCTTGAGTGGCCCATGTTCCACGATGAACTGGGTTTGATTCCCCATTCCTCCTCCCCATGAAAGCTGGGTGACCTTGGGGCGGTCACAGTGCTCTCAGAGCTCTTTCAGCCCCGCCTACCTCACAAGATGCCTGTTGTGTACATCCCTTAGGTCCGTTTTTAACTATTTATTCATATTAAAAAGGTCAGAGATGCTAAAATAATACTTTATGATTCTCTCAGGCGCAATCACCATTTTTGTTCATGAAGAGAGCTGAAATTAAACTCACTTTAGGTTGGTTTTGACGGATACGAAGGTTACTTTGTGGATTGTGTTGGGGTATCTTGTTTACTCCGTGTCTCTTCTTGGATTTTACAGTCCTGTCTTCACCTCATATCCTGCTGATTGACTGTAATGCATTTTTGTTTTTCTTTGCTGTTCTGTTGCATTTCTCTCAATAATTTTTTTTTTTTAAAAAAAGATGCCTGTTGTGGGGAGAGGAAGGGAAGGCGACCATAAGCTACTTTGAGACTCCTTAAGAGAAAAGTGGGGTATAAAAACCTTCTTCTTGGGTTTACTTTATTTATGTACTTCATTTCTTAACAACACAAATAAACCCATATTCTTTTGCAGAGCTTCAGAGGGTAAAACGGTAGAAGTGCCTTACAGGGGGGATGTAGAAGACACCATCCGCGATATCCTCGGAGGGCTGCGATCTACCTGCACTTACGTGGGAGCTGCCAAACTCAAGGAGCTTAGTCGAAGAACGACTTTCATTCGGGTAACTCAGCAGCACAGCGAAGTCTTTTCTTAGCCCTGGAAGAAAAAGCCGAAAGATTTGGGATCTGCCAACACCACCGGCTCCTCCTTTTCCTTTAATTTGCAGTGCAGCTTCCTGCAGGCCTACTCCAAGCTAGGGAAGAAAAGCAGGTTGATTGCCACTAGAGTCTGTTGTAGCAGAAAGGTTAAGCCCAAGGAGGACAAGCCATAAATTGCAGCAATGCCCATGATTGTTTTTATTTTGTTCAAGAGAAAAGAGCACTATCTCTTTATAGCCTTGTCTATTTAAACAGAGAAAATCCAGTTTGGTCTTTTAATGGTAATCTAAGAAAAGCCACCTAGATTGCAAATTCATAACGTATCAATTGTGTTGGAATAATTCCTGTTAACCAGTGTGAAGTAAACTCAACGGAAGCTTTTATGGCCAAACAACCATTTATTGCTGCTCTTGCAATGTGGTATAGAAGTCAGAAGAACAGGAGGCCGACTTTCCAAACTAGAAGATGCTTGCATGGCTGTTGCTCCAGTATGTTGGCTATGCAGCTCTAGAACTTGAATCTGCTGCTTTATTTTCACTGTGACATCAAGTACTGGGTTTTTAATGTGCACTGATACATAAATATTCTTAAAATTGTTGAGTACCATCGTTACATTTTTCTTTACACCTTTGGCCTGGGGAAACATCACAGCATGGCAAAATGACTGTGCTCCTTCGTTTTTTTGTGCAGACATTTTTAAAGGGGGACACACTCAAGATATGCTCATGGGTGCCATACTTCTTGGCTTCCTTTTTGGTAAAGACCAAGAACACCCAGTGACTTCATACGGTTGAAAGCAAATGAAGTTTTGCAAACTACCAAATATGTTCAGAGAGGCCACATGTTGAGCTGCCAGGGCATTTCAAGAATTGGTGGCTGCACTGTCCAGTCTGTGGGTTCTGCTGCATTCCCATTTTTGTTGCTTGTGTGTCCCTGTTGCTTTAGGGCAGTGGTGGCGAACCTATGGCACGGGTGCCAGAGGTGGCACTCAGAGCCCTCTCTGTGGGCACGCGTGCCATCGCCCCAGCCAGGCCTAGACTGTCATTAAAGTGTCGAATTCTCTGCCAAATAATTTTAAGTAAATGGAAGCATTTGGGATTGCTTTCCTTACTTTGTCTGGATCATCTTAAGTTAATGTATGAGTTGTTTTTTCTAAAGTAAAACCCCAGTATTCAGGTTAAATTGCCGTGTTGGCACTTTGCGAAAAATAAGTGGGTTTTGGGTCGCAGTTTGGGCACTCGGTCTGTAAAAGGTTCTCCATCACCACTTTAGGGCTTTCTCCCCCGTTCTACACGTGTTTTGCTCCCTCTAGTGGCCTATTCAATATTATATCAGTTTATAGCGACCGTATCGCCCTGCATATTTAAACTGCAGGTTTTTATGCCAGAAATAAAGCCGTATGATATTGAATTGGCCACTAGAGGGAGCAAAACCAGTGTGGAAAAGGAAAAAGAAAAGCAGTAGGGACACAGAAGGGATGAAAATGTGGAAGACCCCCCGTAACTCCTGTTAAAACTTTTCTCCTCCTCCTCCCCCACTATCACCTTTGCTACTCAGATAGAACTGAAACATGTGGATGTCACAGTTCTTTACGGGAGAGGGCTGCGGAAGTGCAGCCAGGTGAATGCTGAAGAAGTTAATTATGGGAAATGTTAAAAACAGTACTAGACTGAACCAATGTTCCCTCAAAGCTGTGGAGTCCTGTGAGCAAAAATTCTACATTCTGAGCTACTGGCATTAAAGTTGTGAGCGAGCGATTTGGCTACTGCAGAAATTAGTTTGCTCTGGAGCCCTCCTTCCTGAGCTGAGACCAAACTGTGTGAGCCGGAGGCTAAAAAACTGAGCTGGCTCACACTAACTCAGCTTTAGAGGGAACACTGGACTGAACACAAATCCAATTTCCTTTATCACGTGATATTTTATTTCATCTTATTTATTGCGAAATAAGAGGAAAGCTGCTCGTCTCTCACTGGGAGATAGCGTCATTCTCTCACCACGTCTTCAGATGCAGCTACTTCGCTTTCTACCCAAAAGTGAATCGCAGCATCCTCTGGAAAGAAAATTCAGGGCTTGTCATCGAGAAACATTTGAAGAGGGGGCAAAATCAGTCTTCCCTTCTGCTCTTGTGGAGCAGCCTCTGTTGACAGAGGGCACAGAGATGTGCTGCGCCGCCTCCCTATAACTTTTGCAACCCACGGGCTTCGCCTCTCTTCCAGTCATCATGAACCTCACTAACAAATTTGACCAGAAACTTGCTTGTGTCTGAATAAATGTCCTTTGAAAGGCCAGATTTTAACCTTTACTAAAGGGGAAAAACCCTGGCAGGAAAGCATTTGATACAGGAGAATGAGTTGGAATTAATGACCCTAAGCAGCAAATGTCATGCCATCTCTGTCATCTGCTGATTCATATAGATGAGCTACCTGGTAAGAAGATCCCAAAACAGACACACACATTCTTTCCCTCTCTCTCTCGATGGGATGTAGCAAGACCACCATCAAACCATGATTGAATTGACTTATCCTTGGATGGATGGGAAATATATCGCCCTGCCACACTGGAAGGGCATTATATTGTCGAAGGCTTTCACGGCCGGAGTTCATTAGTTGCTGTAGATTGTCCGGGCTGTGTGGCCGTGGTCTTGGCATTGTAGAACCCGACGTTTCGCCAGTAACTGCGACTGGCATCCTCAGAGGTATAACACAGAAAGATGGAGTACTCTCTGTGTCAAGGTGAGAAGAAAAATGGTAGGCAGGTAATTTATATCTATTCCAGAAGGTGGGGTAGGGCTGAGTCATTATAGGAGTTCCCCAGGCTATGAACATACTAACGGAAGGGCATTGTTCCCAACAATAGTGAAGTCATGTGATTTAACCTTTCCCTTTTGGGGAACTGGCACTAAGCCTTGTCAGTAATAATCCTGCTCTCCAACATTTTTCTTCTAAGCCTTAAAAGGTGCACAAAAATGGTTGTTTAGTAGGAGGGTGCAAACAACCTACAATCAAATTTCCCTGCCAGCTACCATTCATGCCTTTCTGAACACGAGATAACAGATGTATCCTTCCTTTACACATCCTATGGAACTTGGCATCCCACGTTCTAATAAAGATGGCTACAGGAACACACTACTGTCATGCTCCCAAAATCCATACCCATCGCTTCTCTGATCTTTTAGGAATAAGGCAAATTGCTGATTTACCATCTGACGTACTTCTCGAATCAGTTTAAAACAAACAAAACTTCAGTATTTGGCTAAGCAAAATGCAATACACTAAAGAGCTTTTGCACTGTTTTAACTTATGCTTGAAAACGTAAAATATGAATATTTTATTGAAGCATTATTATACAAGCGAATTGCAAAACATTTCTAACCCCCCCCCCCCAAGTTAGAAAATCCACCCACAGAGCAGGATTTTTTGCACTATTTTTGAATTAAACTTTCATCTTTGCGTATTTATTTATCTTGATATTTATACCTTACTTGTCTCCCCACCGGGGGCCTAAAGCAGCTTACAACATCATTCTCTCCTATTTTATTCTCACAACAACTACTCTGTGAGGTAGGCTAAGATAAGAGTGACGGGACCAGGCCCACTTGGTGAGCTTCCACGGCAGAGTAGGAGAAGAATCCTCTAAATTGTCTAAACACCTGGAAAGGCGGTGATAGGTCAGTGTCGTTTTAAAAGCAGTGCAAATCTGCCCACCTTTGGAGTAGGGTATCATCAGGCGGCAAAAAAGGCTAATGCGATCTTGGGGGTGTATCAACAGAGGCATAACATCCAAATCACAAGATGTCGTAGTCCCCCTGGAGCATTGTGTGCAGTTCTGGAGGCCTCACTTCAAAAAGGATGTGGACAGAGTGGAGCGGGTGCAGAGGAGAGCGGCGAGGATGATCGGGGGCCTGGAGACCAAGCCCTGTGAGGAGAGGCTGAGGGGAATGTTCAGTCTGGAGAAGAGGAGGTTGAGGGGGGGACATGATTGCTCTCTTGAAGTATCTGAAGGGCTGTCACTTCGAGGAGGGCAGGGAGCTATTCCCATTGGCAGCAGAGGACAGGACTCACAATCATGGGTTTAAATTAAGGGCGGGAAGGTACTGGCTGGATCTCAGGAAAAACATTTTGACAGTACGAGTTGTTCAACACTGGAATCTGCTGCCCCAGGGAGGTGGTGAGTTGGCAGTCTTTAAGCAACGGCTGGACAAACACTTGTCAGGGATGTTCTAGGCTGATCTTGACTAGGTGGCCTGCATGGCCCCTTCCAACTCTGCAATTCTATGACTCTTAACTCCTCAGAAACAAAAAAAATTAAAACTCAGTGATCTTCTCTGATTGCTCTGGATACCCATTCAAATAGCAGATGAACACAACATGTCTACAAATAACACGAGTTTGTAAAGTGTCTCTGTACTTTTAAGTAGAAAGAAAGAGGTAGAAGGAGGAGAGATGCTAAGCCTAAGTATGAAAGTTCAGGAAGCCCTAGATTGGCTGCTGATACACAGGGAAGGAAGGGGTTTATGCCTCTAGTAATTTCACAACCTGTTAATAAATACTCTTTTTAAAAATACGTTTATTTTTGTAAGTTTTCTGCATATTACATCATATCTTTTATCTCCTTGCTTTACATAAATCGTTAAATTCCCCCCCCCCCTACCCCTTGTTTGTTGGTCCTTCATTCACAGCCATGGCACCTATTAATAAATACTCGATGTCTGGTTGTCACGTATTACAGGGATGATGCATAATAATGTTTCCTACACTGCTTGGCTAGTGTACCTAGCAGTCTGCAGGCTAGGGTGTGCAAAGAAATACTGTTGAGGTCTTTCCTCTCCAATCCCCATTCCAGTTCCAGAAGAAAGCAGGACAGGTGAGGCTGTTATTGAAGATTGAAGGCCCTGTCTACCAGCTGGGGAGTGGTAGCTCCTTTGGGGAGCATCAGCTCAGATACCATGTGAGGATAACTATAACATGTGAAGAAATTGTGCAGGTAGAACAAGTGATAGGATTGTTTCCCGTCTGAACATCATCTGTCCTGGAGGGGAGGGGGTTCTGTCATGCCTCCTTTCCTGTGCTCAAAAGGCTGGCTATAGATGTGCAGCTCATGGCATGACATTGCCGGTATTGCTATCGACATCGTGAGGAGTGTTGCTATCCGTCCCTTAAAAGCCTCCAGCAATGCACCTTAAATTTCTGCACTCCTCCCATTCTCATGCTGATGTCTAATCTTCTTCATTTTATGAAGCTCTTAACACACAATTTGTAGCAACTGATGCCACACACAATTGGATCCAAATTGCCAAGGTGTCTAGTTCACAGCAAATTGCTTTGAATTTTTTGTAATGTTGGAGAAATGACAACACAAAGATTATGAGAATGAATTAACACTTAATTTTAGCACACACATGCACTACGATGCATGAATGAAACAGCAAGCATTCTTTTAGGGCCCCCCCCCAAAAAAAAATGATTTTCCACTAACCGAATGGGTAGTACTACAAATTATAGGCATGAATGAATCACACGGTTTCCTCTTCCAAAGAAACTGCCTCTCCCAAAAAAAAACCCCCCCCCCCCCCCTCCCACTTAATTCATACACAATGACAACGAACGGATTTCCAATTGGCACTGTTATTTTATTAGTACGAGTATACTGAAACAATAAACTTGTACTTGTATACAGACAATTTCTTTAAAACAATTTTGTTCAAATTTTGAATCAAACATTGTTTTATTATAATAATGAAATAATTTCTACCTAGAAAACCTGCAAGCACCATCAAAGAAAGGGACCATAAAATTCAATAAACAGACGCGAGTGTATCCTACAAATAGACACACCACGATTAGAAAATAGAATATGAATTCTTCCATTTTTTTATATTTGTTTTAAAAAAGCTAGTGCAAGTACAATATTTTACACTGGAATTACAGAGAGTATGCACGCATATGGAAAAAAAGTTCTCCTGTCACAATAAAAGCTCTTAACTATGTCTGTATGCACTTAAAATTTTCTCATTTTTCTATAAGGTGCAAAACATTATATTACCTCCTTGTTTCTCCTTTGTACTGGCCATGTCAGCCCAATATGACCTCAGCGTAAAGCTATGATACCCCTTTTCCTATGCCAACACCAGGCAGGACACTGAAAGTGTAACTTTCAACTATTTGAATGGGAGGAAAACCCAGCATAAAACCATCTATTGATTTTGTGAATCTTTTTTTCCTCAAGACAATGCTGTATGCTTAATACACGGGCAAAATTAGTACCAGTCCTAATTGGAGACACTGGAAGTTCCCTGTCTGCAGCCGGAAGAAAAGCGCCTTGTGTGAATCTAATCTATTATTTAAATACAGACCGCTCTCAGAACTAACCAGTGGATCATCCCAAATTAAGCTATAGATTTTAATAGAGTTTGAGAACTCGAGAAGCAGCTTTCTGAAATACAAATGGTAAACTGTCCAGCTAGGTAAATGCAGATATTAATTGTCAGGCAAACAATCACATTTCAAGCATTTATTTATATAAAATATTTGTACTCTACCTTTCCCCCTTGGACTGGCGTTCAAGTTGGCGTAAGGACTTCCTTCTGGATATAAACGTAAATAGTCAAACATCTCACGTGAATCCAAATTACATTCGATAAGCAAATTTAAAAGCATACAAGTCGAAACAGTTCTAGATCAATTAAAATGTGAATGTTCTACTTCCAAATATGCAGCCTCTAGTGCTCAGCATGTGTTGGAACTGTATCGTTTGTCCGGGCAATAAAATATCTGCATGTATTCTGCTTCTCCTTTGGTTTTTGGTTGGTAGAAATCCATAGGCAGCCATTTTGAAAATGTAACTGCTCCCTTCATTACAGAGGTATCATTCGGGAGCCGCACATAGGTACGCTGAAGGGCCAAAGAACTCTCTTGGTAGCCCGATCTTCCGTTAAAAAGGTCACCTCTGTTAGTTCTTACACAGTCTGGTGTTCAGGGCTGAATTCTGCCGAGATTTTCCTGTGCCAAACTTCTAGTGGCTCTACAACACTTCGTTCACCACTGCCCATATCATTTTGCTGGCAAGTGGCACCTTTGACAATAGTCCTCTATAGACCTCTACAGTGTAACTGAGTACAGGCAACAGGATAACTGACTTGCAATATTCCCATCATACAACAGTTCTGGCACCAGTGAATTGTCTATTGCAAATGACACCTCCAATGGCCTCCTATTGTATGGCTGAGGAAGAGGGAACAAGAGCTTCAATAAAGCGAAAGAAAATGAACAAACAAAAACAAAAGAAACCCTGGATAAAGCCTCTGATTAATTCTCAGTGGAAGACTCGAGTCCTTTCCGGTATTGATGAGAAAAACCAAAGAGTTGTTGCAATCCCTATTGTAGAAATGCTACCCATTTTGTCCAAATGCACTTCATTTTATTACAAGAGAGACCACATTACTGCACCTGAAGGGGGTCACTTGTACACAGAGATTAATTCCCGCTATACATGATTCTTAAATGCCAGAGCTGAAACTTGGACTATTGTTACAGGCTACACGGGAGAAGGGGAGAAGGATTCAGACACCAGCGAGCTGCCCCTAGCTCCGGAGCCCTGCTTTAAAGGTTCCCGAATTTCCTAATTGGCCCCTTTCTCAGAAATATTCGTATCCCCAAATTCCTTTCATTTTTGTTGTGCCAGTAATACACAATTCCACACTAAGCAAAAAATATATTTCGAATTATCTGGATTGCTGCTAAAAGCAACTGAGATGGTTTCTGTGTGTCCTGGACAGGGAGGTGGAGAACTACAGGAGACAATATGGTTTTTGCTACTTTATTGGTCTCTAGGATCCCTTGTAATAAACACTTCGTGCTCAGTATTAAAGTCTTTGGGTTTTGTTTTTTTCTTTCAAAGAACAGGAAGTGCAGAAAATGTAGATCATCATCCCTAATAAGAGTGAAGACCTACAACTAAATTAATCAGGAACAAACAGTAGTATCAACGATGAATCATTCTCCCCTGCCCCCAATGGTATTCATGTACCACAATACAAAAGTAAGCATTGCTGTCCTTGGAAAAACCTCTTAATTCTTTCCAGAGCCAATACAAACCATATCATCTATATGTGATAGTTTTCTATGTACAAAAAAACATGTAACTTTCACCCTTTCTCGGCTTTTGTACTTTATTTCAATTTTTTTTTACAAACAACACATGGTTTCAACATAGCCATCTCTTTTCAAACACTGAATGAATCACTCCAACATTCATGTTTCTTTTGTGCAATTTTTTTTTAAAAAACATTATCTGTACTCCTCTCAATGTGAGTGCTTCAAAAAAGTTTTTTTTTAAGCTTCTCATCAAATTAGGTTCACATAAAAAAATATTCCCACAAGTTATAGTGCTACAAGTAAAGATCCTATCAGTAAGGTAACACGTCTGAAGCGAGGTCATCTATAAGTAAAACAAATTGAACTCTGGAGTAGAAGTGTGCAATTTGTTTGGAATTTCCCTATTAACAGAAAGAAAGAAAAATCCACAATACTGCTCCTGGAAACTACAAAGGAAATCAACAAGTGTTCTCAAAAAGAACAGTGACGATTTGGGACACGACTCATTTCTCTTATTTTTCAGGAATCTTTAGGGTGATAAACACACAAAAAAGAAAAGCATTAAACCACATTCTGCTTAAAAATAGACAGGTAAAACCATTCCCCTCTGTTCTCATACCACTATCACCACCACTGCAATGTTTGTCCATAGGCTGGACAACATTATTCCCTATGGCGAAAGGGGGGGGGGGAGAATGCAAGTCACATGTTGCCATTGACACATTTCATTCAATAGAAGCCATGATGCAAAAAGGGGCTGATTTCTTAGCATAGTTTAAAACTGTCAAAAAATAGAAGTTGGTTCCAAAGAACTGTGAGCAGAAGGGAAACTGCCACCAGCGCTGTTCTCCAAGCACACAAGCGCTAGCGGAAGGGTTTACGGAACACAGAGACAAGTTCTATCATTGCTCTCGTGTTTCTGATTGCACCGCGGCTGTTCAAACAGCCCTTCCGTGAACAGAAGTCACCTGCCACACTTGGAAGGGCACCTTTGGATTCCAACCCCACAGAACAATGTGACTATGCAGTCACGGCATGAATTCAGACAGATGCTCAAGGTTTAGCATCTTACCCTAAGAATGCTTTCAGTATTCTGCTATTCTTGCAGCTTGGAGTCATATGAACATTCTTTTGCTCCATGAAACAGTTGGCTTTGATTGCATTCACAC
Source organism: Gekko japonicus (assembly GCF_001447785.1). Classification (NCBI taxonomy): domain Eukaryota; kingdom Metazoa; phylum Chordata; class Lepidosauria; order Squamata; family Gekkonidae; genus Gekko; species Gekko japonicus. The sequence goes on from NW_015169210.1 coordinate 136,411, forward strand.
AACCCCCCCGGGGACGCCTGCGGATAAGCTCACATGCTCAGCACCTTCTTTTGGATGCATTCTGAAGCAAGAAAGATAATGATGCTATTCAGAGTGCTTCTTTAAAGTTGAAGCGGGATGCCCATAAGGATGTTCAGAAGCCACAAGACACTCAAAAACACCCAAACACCAATGGCGTAATATGTTTCAACACCTGAAATAGCAGATTTGTGAAAGCACCCTGAGTGATTAAAACCCCAGTGCTGCAAAAAGTAATACAGGCAAGCAGGCCTTCAGTGGGTTTCATCATACATTTAAGCACAGTTTTCCAAGGAACTAGTCAAAGTAGTTCCGGTTCTGTAAAGCATCCCTGTGCATAGATCACATCATTTCAAAAAGGATAGTCTTTTTGTTTACAGGGCTGGGGAGAATAATGACTGCTCCCTTGAAGGATCACGCTTTGCAACACTGTGGTCCGGATCAGGGGTCATTTCGTAGAAAAAGAGCTAGGGGGACTCATTAGCATAACTCATTAGCATATGCCACACCCCCTGACATCACCGGAAGTGTGTCCTCCCCACAGCCGGCGGCGACCTCCAGCGGGCACCAGCAGGGAGCTCCAGGCCCCGCCCTCCCGCACCTCACCCGGGGGGATGGCGTCTCCCCGCGTCCCCCCCCAAAATGACCCCTGGTCCGGATGTATATGGCATCTTTAACCAAAAAAAAAAAAAAAAGTTTAGGGACCCCTATCTGAAAATAAGAAGAAACACCAACACATTAGCATAAAAAACAGCATTCTCATTTCCTACTCAAACAATGATTCCCCCCCTCCCCCATTGCTTGGCAACATATGAAAGAAAAATAAAGCCACTGTGCACAGAGTGAAATTTCGCCACAACAAAAAGCTACAGTCCACGCTGGATCTGCCGCTTTGTATTGCAATCTATGCGATAGATCTGGGAAGGTAATCCATGACCATGCAGGAAATCCAAACGTCTCCTCTGAATTGAACATCCCTACTCCAGAGCCATAAAAGTGCTCCTTCTGGTCACATCAGTGTACCACACATATGCCAGCCCCATCCCTGAGTAAGAGGTGTGAAAGGTTTCTAAACGTTCCTTGATTTAGAGGGAACCAGACTAGTGATGTCACTTCCTGAACTGAAACCTCCCTCCTATAAATTTAACATTGACACCAGGCTTAAAATAGAAGGAACAGACATGCATTTTTCCGGAAGGAACAGGTCTGGAAGGTAAAGTGTAACATAATATTGCCCAGAACCTACAGAATACAAAGGAAGTGACATCACACTCTGAAACCCCCATGATGCGGCCCAGACAAACTGAAATTACGCCTAAGTTAAACACTGTGAGAACAGTCATTTTATATATAGATATATAGATATATTTATTTAGAAATTCCTATAAAGAGGTTCTGGGTTTTTCTTTTTCTTTGCCCTGACTAATTTTATTGGTGATTGTATGAGTTTCATTGTAAACTAAACAGGTCTGGTACAATAACAAAGGGGAAAAAGAATGACTGCTGTCAGTTAATATTGCCATGTGGACACCGGGCAGAGGCCTTACGACCAAGTTAATTTTCGCCTGTAATTGCTCGTTAAAGCAAGGAGAGGGACAGAGGGAGTGCGCGATTCTGTGAGCCGGAGTTTACACACAGCAGTCCCAGGAACATGAACAGAGTTAGCACATTTCGTTCGAAATTGGGTGCCTTTTTCTACGGAAACAAAGGCACTTAGAAGGCCAAGGCCTAAATCATAATCCAATTGAGGAACAGGGCAAAGGGCATCAACAGGCATGAATTCATCTTGAATCGTTTTGGAAATGTGAGGTGTAAAAACAAAACTCGGAACTGGCCCAAAATTGTCACATTACTACAACCACAAAAGCACTGTTCAGGATGCTTCCGGGCAAAATATTATTACTCTTGAGGGAAAACTGCTGTTATTTACCACTGCAATGCTAAGCAGAATCAAGCCTTTCACTGCTGTTATTTACCACTGCAATGCTAAGCAGAATCAAGCCTTTCTAAGCCCACTGACTTTGATGGATCCAGAAGGCTGTAATTCTGCCCAGGAGTGCACTGTCAATGATCTACTTTTCCCCCATTGACGGTACATCCACCTCTCTTGAAAAGAACAGTCAGAGGCAGCCAAGGGACACAGGTGTGTGTGTGTGTGTACTGTGTTCCTTTGAAGAGAGTGGAATTTCACCTAACTTTCACCTAAGAATGGTGAAGTTTAATAATAGTTAAATGGATAAAACACAATTTGATGCTGGTAATGCTAGCGGGGACTGCCTGCACTCATACAATAGTGCACACTATTAATTTTAGGTGGCTCGTATTCACGGAGCCCCCTTTCCCCTAGACATCTGGTCCATTCTTAAAATCTTTTAAGGTAGGAACATTAATAGTATTTTTCTATACGCTGGGGAGTTTTTTTTTTGGTTGGGTACCAAGGGACCTCTACCAAGCTCTTGCCTTGGATACCCCACCTGTTGGCATCCAGAGAGGTATTGCCCCATCCATTGACCAAGCGAGAGATATAAGGCTGTAGATTTTTTGAAACAGGTGGGGGGGGGGGGAGGCCAAAGGTCTAGCTATCACCACATGGGTGACTCTAAATTGGCACATAAAATATTGCACATGCTATTAAAAAAAAGAAAAGAAGCAAAAGCACAACACAAAGGAATAATGCTTGGAAAGAAGCCACAATTTCAGGATTCTAAGTCTGCAGTGAAAGCAGAGAACAAATACATTCCTATTGCTCCAACCTTTATTATTATTATTTATTATTATTATTAACTTGTTAGTGTTAGTTTTATAGATGCGGTCAGTTTAATAATCCCTGCTTTCTTATATGCATGATGCTCTCTTAGTATGCGCATGTATAATAAGTATAGTGGTACTAATGGGAACGAAATAGGTATTTCTGCCCCATGTCTTTCTATTCCTCTTGAAAGTAAAAGTTAAAATGGAAAAAAAGAAGAAGCCAAAATAAAACTCCAATAAACAATAAATTGAAAGTGCCCTGAGCAAAGTTTATGGAAGATTAAGCAAGTTCTCTGAGCAGAAATGTTGATGGAGGGATACAAAAAAACCCTTACAGCACTAAATAAGCAGTGTGATTGTGTGGAGGAACCTGCCCAGCTATTTGGTAATTTACTGAGAGGTTATAATAAAAAAAATTCAAGAGAGATTTCAAGCTATTTCTTAAAACTTAAAAACATTTTTGGTGCACCCCAGAAAATGGTACAAAAATGATTAGTTCTGGTGTGAGCTAAGGTTCAAGTAACAAACAGAGATACAAACAGTTGGGAGGCAGATGAGAGTTATTTTTCTTCTTTTTAAAAAAAATATCATAGCTAAACAAGTGGAGGGGGGGGGAAGGAATATTTTAAGGAATCTGTTCACTTTTGAGTCCTGTTCCGATTTTAAATTTTGAGTTTCTTGATCCGAAAGGGCATCATATTTGTAGAGTCCCAAAGCAGCCAGCAGAATCACATTCAGAGTCAAAGTACTGATCAAGAAATACCAGCCCCTGTTGTAAAAGTCTCCTAGCCAAACACTGGTTGAACCCGGACTATGGTTTCACTTTCACAATAGCAGCTTGTCCCTCCCCTGAGTGGCCGGACTGCATAAACACTTCCACTCCTTGGACAAAGCCACTTTGCGGACAGTGGATATGCCGAGACAAGCAGAACCATCTTGGACAAGAAAGCACGGCAAGCAGCGGCTATTTACTACACAGACTACACATCCCGCTCCCTGTCTTACTTGCCCTGCCTTCAGATCGCATCCCAGTTACTGCAAAAGCAGGGAAGGAGGAGCATTCGTGTGCCCACCGACCCCTGATAAGAAAGGGCTGGATCATTGCTGTCATTGTTATACCATTTTCACACGAGAAGCTTAAAAAGCATATTCGAGCATCTCTCAGTATTTGTACCATGTGTAGACTTTGTTAATGTGGGACAGAACCTGTGAACGTAGACTTTGAATCCATATCACAGACCAATTCAAGCAGGCAATGTAAGCCTCAAGTGTGAAAATGCCCACAATATTTTCATCCAGAGTTCCTAATCTGAAAGCCCAAGAGATGACTCCATTAATTGGGTTTGTAACCAGGCTATACATTTATTATTGTGAATTTTTCACAGGCTGGTAAGGTATCCCTAAACCACTCAGCTGCGAGTAGTTACAAGCAGTGTTCCCTCTAAGCTGAGTTAGTGTGGGACAGCTCACAGTTTTTTAGCCTCCGGCTCACACGTTTCTGTCTTCACTCAGGAAGGATGGCTCCAGAGCAAACTAATTTTTGCAGGAGCCAGATCACTTGCTTACAACTTTAATGCCAGTCGCTCACAAAGTAGAATTTTTGCTCACAAGATTCCACAGCTTAGAGGGAACATTGGTTACAAGGACTTTAAAATGGCTACTTCTTGGGGAAGGTTGTGAGATGGAATCTACAGAATCAGCAGGAGTTAGGATTTCTGGATCCACTTTTAAATTTGCTTCAGATTTCTGGGAACAGTAACATCAACAATACAACAACACTGAAAAGCTCAACTGGGTAAACCTTCTACCCAATGTCCTGTTTTGTGCCAGTCTGACATCTAGATTGTATTACTAATGGAAAAGAAGTTATTCAAAGTAACAGAGTACTATTCACAATATTAAAATAGCAATGGATTTAAACGAAACAAAACAAAAAAACAAATCCCAGAACTTGCTTCTGTGGCAAAATGTCTCTTATGGAAAACTCAGTGAATCTGAAAAGAAATTCTCAGAATCTGTCCTGGTTCAGGGTGACAGATACAGTAGAAAGAAAATTTTAAAAAAGATTGAAAGGAAACCTAACCCTATCAAAACGGCCTAGAGTTCAGGCAGGGCTAGTTAAGTAATTGCTACATTTGTTTAAGCTTTTTTTTTTTCAGTCCCCTTCCCTTCCCCAAAAATTATTAGGTAAAAACTGCAGGAATACCACACAAATGATAAACTCAAGATGTGCAAATTGCAAGGTTCTTTAAAGTCCGTCTTTTTCAAAAACCACTGGACAATAATGATTTTTTTCTTCTCTTTTCCTTTATCCTCTCTCTTATTCTTTTTATTAATCTGTCAGCTCGCATATGCCTTTAACTCTTTCTCAAGCATTAAAGTTTAAAAAGTGCCTCCTATTAAGTAGTCCTTGTGGACAATGACTGTCACATACCAGTTCATAATTCACATTCATCCCTTTGAAACCACATGAAAAACTTTCAACATCTTGCTTGTGAAAAAACTCTAGTTTGCATGTATTTAACAGTGTTGAAGAGATCGATTTTCTTTTTTTTCTTTTTCCTCTCTCTCTCATCAAAGAGATTTAAAAGTGAGATACAGGACTTGCTGAGAGTGCTGGGCCAGGATGCTCCGCAACAAAAGTGTGAACAGCATTTTAAGTGCTTAAAGACATTCTATGTTCATCTTCAACATCCACTTCTTTTGTGTCACACTGAAATTTGGAGAAGGAGGAAAAAAAGGAAAGTGGCACTAACTGTCCATGATGAGGAACTAAAAACAGTACTAGAGTTAAAGACAAAGATTTGCAACCTAAGTGCAGACAACTTTGCTTGCTCTCCCCAAAGGGGCAGCGTGTTTCTACCTTGTGGAAGCAAGTGTCAGTGGCAAAACTCAAGTGAATCTCTCTTAATGTCGAATGCAAGTGACAGTGAGGGCCGGCGAGGACAGGAAAGGTCCCCACCATCTGATGTCCCCCTGTAGGCCTACACCAACCATCTCCTACTTTATTGAAATTCCCAGTGTCAGCAAAGCAAGAAATCTGATGCTACACCTTTGCTACATCACTACACTAACAAGCTGAAAGGAATCTCTGTGTGGCAGTCTGAGTAATAACAAAAATAATTTAAAAAATAGTGCAGTCGAGACCCCGTTTCGAGGAAGGGGGTGGGAAAGTGGAACAAAACGTGGTGAACTTTTCGAAAATAACACGGTGGTTTCATTGTGCAAAGCCTCGGAGTCTCCTCGATCCTCCGTTACTGTCTCTGGGTTGGACTCCCAGCAGCGGCTTGTTGAGAGAACCACCGAACTACACAGCTATGGAGCTATCAGTGCCCCCCCCCCCCAGGTCACTGCATCCACACAAGTCTCTGTTACAGTTCACTCCCCCTCGATTTGCCAGGGAAAGCCCAAGCGTGTCCTGCTTGAAGTGTGGGAACACAGGAGCCCTGTCAACAACATTTGCTTCCACAAAGGGTGGGGATTAAGCAGATACTGCCCCTTTCTATAGCTCTCGATAGAAACGATCACCAACAAACGGGTTTTTTTTTTTTGAGGGGGGGGGAGTATGCACCAATCTCCTGCATAATATTAAGCTGCAACTATAACAATAAGGTTATTAATATAAACCTAAAATAACATGTAAATACTGGGTTATTTTTTTTTTTTAGCCTACAGTACAGTAATCTGGATAAGAATGACAAAGGGATAGCCTAAATTTCCATTCCCTAAACAGACTTCACTTGCCTACATTAGATCTCCCTTCAATGCAAATCTTAACCTCCTGAGGAATAAAAGAAGGTTTGGGAAGAGTCAACGGTGGCTCCTCTTCGGACTTCTCTAGTTTCCGTGTTTCGGGGGCGGACCACCTCCTCTTCCTAGTTGTCGTGGGCTTGCCGGGTTCTGCTTTGGTGACCAGAGATGCTGCAGGCAATCCTATTTTGTCTGGAAACTTCAGTTCGCCATTCTCCGACGACATCTTTGCGCTTCCCTGATCAATCCCGTTTTCCTGTTCTCCATACCTATGTCTACCGCCAGTTAGACTGTCATTCTTAGAGTGCTTCAGCAAGATGCTAGCTGAATCCATGGGCTGGCCCTTTTTAACTGAGCCGTTCTTCAGGTTCTTGAGCGTCAGTGATACGCAGACGTCCCCAACTGAGAGTTTGGAACACGACAAATCAAAGAGCTGGCTTGTTCTCTCTGGGCAGCAGGACGACCAACCTTGTCCAAATACAAAAAAGGGATATTCTACCAAGACTTCAACACTGACCTGCAAGAGAGAGGAAAATGAGAAAAAGGAGAGAGGGAAGACATGAGAGTTGAAAATGTGCATTTGCTTGCCTGTAAAAGCTTGTTCTCTCTGGGCAGCAACCTAGGAGTTCGAAAGCAAGACATTGCAAGTAGATAAGTAGGTACCACCTTGATGGGAAGGTAACAGCGTTCCGTGCGCCTTGGTGTTTAGTCATGCCGGCCACATGACCACGGAAACATCTTCGGACAGTGCTGGCTCTTCGGCTTTGAAACGGATTTGACTGGCTTTCGAGCAAGGGAACCTTTACCTTTAAAAGCTGAATGTCTGTAAAAGCTGAATGTCTTCAGCCAAACCTTACGCCCACCCCTCTCAAGAGCAGTTGTTACAAGAGGCGTGAGCTTGTACCTGCCCTCTACTCTTGTGTTTCTCTGAGACCTGAACTGGCTTTGGACATTATAAGAAAGCAGAAAAGTCAGCAAAAGCAAATCTCTTTCCATACACTTCTGATTTAACAAGCTAAAGTAACTTGCATGGGGAGAGGTTTATGGAAACTCCAGATGTGCATGCACACCATGCAAGTTCCATCTTTCCCGTTGCTGCTTTTATACCCCTAGAGTCACTCTCAGCTAGGTGAAAGGACAAGTTTCTCTTAATCGATGGGAAGACGTGTGCACATAAAAGCTGGCAATGGAGTTGCCTCCTTGTTCTCATGATTCCATGGGGGGGGCCCTTCATGGGGGCTCTTAAAGCACTTACATTTCTCTCTTCCTTTTTTTTTCCTGTATAGTATTACGTCTAAGGTGACATAAGGCCAAAGTGTCCCACACACTACACCCACTGGGCCAGAAAATACTCTATCCTTTGGCAAGTCAATTACTGACTCCTCCATAGGATACATTTACAGAAGTTACTGTACATGTTAGCATTTCTTAAGAACTAGGTGGGAGCAATTTCTTAAGCCTCTTCAGCTTCATGGTGATTAGTTCCAAGGGAACTTTCCTGCAGTTTAGCTAATAAATGTTAGAGGCAGAGAGTATTGGAAAGGAAACCCAAAGTCCTTGTGTTCTTATAGAATCTTACCTTAAAGATAGTTTCAGAGGGGTAGCCATGATCGTCTATTGGTCTTTAAGGTGCTACTGGACTCTAATTTTGTTCTTTTACCTTAACTTAACTACATAGCAAATGAAAAGACTGGCTTGGTTCAGATGTAATGTAAAACAATGTCTTAATTAAACTAATCGAAGTTAACTGTAGAAACCTGTATAAGGGCCAAGAAGCGACAGTTAGAACCGGATATGGAACAAGGAAAAGGAGTACGACAAGGATGTATATTGTCGCCTTGCTTATTTAATATATATGCAGAGTACATCATGCGAAATGCTGGCCTGGATGAATCACAAGCGGGAATCAAGATTGCTGGGGAAAAGATCAACAAGCTCAGATATGCAGACGATACCACTCTAACGGCAGAAAGTGAAGAGGACCTAAAGAGACTCTTGCTCAGAGTAAAAGAGGAGAGTGCAAAAGTGGGCTTGAAGCTCAACATCAAAAAAACTAAGATCATGGCATCAGGCCCCATTACTCCTTGGCAAATAGAAGGGGAAGTCGTGGAAGTAGTGACAGACTTCACGTTCCTGGGATCCCAGATCACCACAGACTGTGACAGCAGCCATGAAATTAAAAAACGACTGCTCCTTGGGAGGAAAGCGATGGCGAACCTAAACAGCATGATAAGAAGTAGAGACATCACCCTGCCAACAAAAGTCCGCATGGTCAAAGCAATGGTATTCCCAGTAGTCATGTATGGCTGCGAGAGTTGGACCATAAGGAAGGCCGAGCGCCGAAGAATAGATTCTTTTGAACTATGGTGCTGGAGAAGACTCTTGAGAGTCCCTTGGACTGCAAGGAGATCAAATCATTCAATCCTAAAAGAAATCAACAGGATGAGATGGTTAGACAGTGTCATCGATGCAACGAACATGAAATTGAGCCAACTTCAGAGGACGGCAGAAGACAGGAGGGCCTGGCGGGAGATGATCCATGGGGTTGCGAAGAGTCGGACTCGACTGTGCGACTGAACAGCAAAAGTTAACTGATGGTGCAAAACCCATGGAACCACACTAACTATGGTTAAAACCAGGCTCTGAAACTGGTTGATTAGCCACTTAAGTCTTAATTAGGGCATTGTGTTATGTGTGTAATCAATATGCTGGGTAAATCCTGATTGGGTTCCTGCTGTGTGGTCCACAGTCGCTCTGTCCTACAGATTCACCTGGCAAGAGCAAGGCCCAAATGACACTTGCTAGTGTTGAGCCATTTTCCTAGGGTTGCCAGGTCCCCTCATCGCTGTGGCGGGGGGACTTGGGGGACGTCCTGGGGGTGGGCTGGGATGCCCCCAAACCCCACCCCCAAGCCCCACCCCCAAGAGCAACCTCCCGCCCAGCCATCCCTCTCCCCCCCTCCTGCTAGATTTAAAGGGCCCTCCAGTTGATCAGCGGGCCACATGGTCCCCGCCAATCAGCTGAAGCCTTTTAAATCAGGCAGGAGGGGAGGTAGAGGGGTGGGTCGGTGGTTGCTCTTGGGGGTGGGGCTTCCCCCGCTGGCCAGCTGTGGATTGAAGCCCCCAGAAGTGAGGGAACCCCCCCCACAGACCCGGGGGCTGGCAGCCCTACCTTTCCCTCCAGTTCAGATTCTGCCTTGCAAGAGACTTCTCTCTCTGCCCTTGCCTCCACTGTCCTAGCAAGCTCCTTTCCTAAAGAGAAAAGGCAACAGAAATGGAACTCTAGGGGTGCGTTCAGACGGGGGATTTACAACGGTTAGAGTGCCGATTCCAACCGGTGTACTTACGGGCGTTCTCACGGCGAACATCTGCCTCCCATCCCTAACCGTTGTAAATCCCTTTAAACCGCTGCACTCTGCCACTAGGTCCCTAGTGGTGGTAAACTGAGTGCAACGGTTGAAAACGGTGCACCCCAGCGTCTGATCGCTCTCCAAACGTTGTACAGCCACTTCCGTCGGAAGCCTGAGGCTTCTGGCTTTCCCCCGCCATTTTTTAAAAAAATAAGTGATATGCGCGCGGGCGAAGCTTCGCCCCGAGCGTTTGTTAAGAAAAAAAAACCCCTTACTTTAACTTCCCGGAGCAGTCCGGGACCACAGGGAGGCCAGGTTGGGCTTTAAACTTTAAAGGTAAGTCCTTACCTTTAAAGTTTAAATGTAATGGGGGGGGGGGAGTTTGAGCATGCGCAAAAATCTCCATTCTCTGAATGGCTGCCTATGCGCATGCCCAAACTGTCCTTTTTTAAAAAAAAAAGCCGCTGCGGGCGTCCACCGGAGGGATCCGCAAAATGGAGGGTTAGTGTGATCACGTTTATGCCGGCAGAAACGCCCCGTCTGAACGCACCCTAGCTGTCTTAGAATGCCTGAGCTCCCTACACTGACTCACATATATTACACTGAGAAAACTGCCTTTTTGCACTGAGATGGAGGTGGGGGGCTAGACAGAAGGAAATCAAACTCCTTACCCTCTTTCCCCTCCTTTAAAGCCCCCACCCCCCCCCAGCCTTTCATGCCAAACCAAAGTTAGCATTCATAGATTTTATAGCTTGGCACTTGTTTTCTCTGTTCGGTAAAGTGCATTTACAAAAATTCACCTGTGTTCTGCAATACTGAGGAAGAAGCGTCCCTATGGAACAGCTGTTTGAAGGGAAGTGAATCTGTATACAAAACCCCTCTGGACTATTTCAGAACTGGAGCAGAAGCAACAGTGTTTTGGAGCTCCTGTAGCCTAGCCTGACAAACACCCTGTCAGATTGTTGGCCCTTCACCTTCTTTCAGCCCACGCATTCACTTGTCTAAACTGTTACTTCTTACTCATAATGGTATTCACCCAGGTACAAGCCAGGGACAGGATTTCACTTGTAAAAAGTATCAACGATGACTCAAACACACTACAGTCACACTGGATATAAAAAGAATATGCAGAATATAGCACAAGAAGGGCAGATAACTCTCAAAGGCAAAATATCAAAGATGCAAGTTGCTGGGGAAATCATCATCAGTGAATGTGAAATGAAATGGTTCCATCACAGACGTGTTGAGCGACAACATGTTCTAACCATGGAGTTTCTAAATGAAGTGGCAAAAAAGTGAGTATATATATATATATATTTTAAAAAGCATGAAATGTTCCTTAATGGAATATTAAAATAGTGGGAATATATTAATGGCATACTAATGTAAGATTTGCTTCTATTCATGGTTTGTTTTTATCTTTAGCACTTTGGAGCGCAACACTACCCGGATGGCTCCTGCTTGTTAATTCATTAGCAATTAGTCCCAGATAGTAAAGTAAGGACTACAGCAGTGCAGCCTCCAGTCATCTCAATGGAGCATCCATAAAAATAAAATGGAAATGAACCGAGGTCATATAGCAGCATAATTTCTGAAACGGTGAGTCAGGAATTTCGGGATTATAATTTGTCCTGTCATCCAGCAAGAGGTCCATGATCTGACTTGAAACAAAATTGAGGCACGGCCAGTGGGCTGGATGCCACCAATCATTTCTGCCCACACATGGGGGGGGATCACCCAACATTTGGGGGACATTGGGGGACTGCAGCAAGAGAGAGAGGAAGCAGAGAAGGCACACTCTGTGGACCACCTCTTCCGACGTGTCGTCCCCCCTGAAATTTGCATTCTTCAACCTGCAACCTGCTTGTGGTACCTGGCCCCTGGGATGTTCGCCTGGCATCTACCAGGATGAAGGCCTTCTTTGTGGTGATCCCGTTCTGGTGGAACCAACTGTCAGATGGTAAGCGGGCCCTGCAAGACCTATCTAACTTCCGCAGAGCCTGTTTTCATTAGTCAGGTCTGTTTATGTGGGCTGTCTTTTAGTTTTATTTGTATTACGTTTTTAATTGAGGTCTGTTAATATTTTAGCTGTTGTTAGCTGCCTCGAGACCACTCGCTGGTGAGAGGGAGAATATAAATTTCATCATCATCATCATCATCATCATCATCATCATCATCATCATCATCATCATCATCACAATGTAAATTGCTCGATCAGTGGAAATGTTCAGCAAGATCCAAACCATTATTCATGATCTGAATACCTGTAACACAGAATTCGCTCAATAACTTTAAAATTAGTTAAGTTTATGGTATCATCCACTTGGTGGGTTGCGATGGCTCAGAGGTTAAGACGCTGAGCTGCAGACTGGAAGGTCTGTAGTATGGCAGTTCGCGACCCGAGTGCCGTGTGATGGAGAGAACGCCTGTCTCTGGCCCCAGCTCCTGCAAACCTAGCAGTACGAAAGCAAGAAACTGCAAGTAGATAAACAGATACCACTTTGGTGGGAAGGTAACAGTGTTCCGTGTGCCTCAGTGTTTAGTCATGCTGGCCACATGACCAAGGAAACATCTTCAGGCAGCGCTGGCTCTCCGGCTTGGAAATGGGAGATGAGCACCACCACCTAGAGTTGGATTCAACCAGCTTTCAAATAAGGGAAACCTTTATCTTTTCTATCATCCACTTGAGAAGACAATCCAGATTCAATGTTATTCTTTGGCGATGTGTGCAGCTCCTAAATAGACAGCAGGGAGAGCTCTCTCCGCATCTGCGGCAAGTGATTTTTGTCTGCTTTCTGACTGCAGAACCAAGTTACAAGAATGAAAAGCTAAGCCAGGGAAGAGGGCAAGACACTGGTATGCTGAGAAAAAGACTGAAAACCGGATCAGATAAAATGCTGCTAGGAACAATGCTGAACAGATATGGGGCAGGTGGATAACCTGAAAGTGCTTTTCCATCACAGTCTCCTTGTACTTGGTTGAAATCCATGGAGACTAAACCTTGATTTTTCCTTTTACTTTATAAATAGGGCATTCACTGCAATATTTACAAGAAAGTCACTTAAAATCTCAAACGCAGACCCTGCTCCCTTACAGCTTTAGATTCCCTATGTACAATTCAAATATTCTTGTACTGCCACTGTCTCATGCTGCTTTATACTGACTCGTACATCCAACCGTTTGCTTGAAGAACCAATATGCTTCAGCAATATGCAATTTTGTAAGTTTAAATTTTCTCACTGCATTTTGTATTAAAACTAGTTTAGATATTTCATTATTTAAGTATATAGAGGGATAGGTTCTTGGGGTGTTTTTTTTTTTTTTAAATGGTCTGATCTCAGACCTCTTGGATGCAATTTCTGTATTTGGCTCCCAGGATAGACATACACACAGATAAAGCTTCAGGGAACTGCCGTGCTATTTGACTGTGATTTGCCTGGCACATCCAAGGAAGATAAATATTTTCTATATATATAGAGAGAAAGGTTTTATTGTATTTAGCCATAGGCCATTACAAACCACGAGCAGAGAAGCACACAATAAAACATAAAAAATTATAAATATAAAATACAGTTAAAATATTATAAATCCATAAAACCAAGATTATGAACAATTAACTAAATCACAGCATACCCACTGATCCATATTAGCTAGTTCCCCTAAGAACAGCATTGGCCCGTATTTTCCTTGCAGCCAAAGCAAATAGAGCCATTCTATAGGATACATTGACATTGGCATGATATTTTCTATATAGAAACCCTAACTTCTCTAGCTTGGCAAACTGAAGGTCAAAGTTCTTTTTTGCCGTTGTTCTTCTGACATCCCCTGTTCTTAGACCGAGGTCTTGAACAGTAAAACCGAAAAACATCAAAAAAACACAAACCCTGTATCTAAAAATGCCTCCCTTTTGATACATCTCTGAAGCCTCTACAAATCGAGCAACAAATTAAGTGCATTGGGAATCAGAAACCTCTAAGAGGAATTGGACCTTTTGCTCTTAGGTTGCTAAGGGAAGCAACGTCCATTTACCGAGGTCATTCATCATAATCCATTTTAGCCTATACTGGAGCACACAAGGACACTGCAGGAGAACATATACAAGAGAGTCCACTGACTGGAGGGGGAAGAGACACAACTGATCTTTAAAAAAAAGGATCCTTAGCAGATAACCCAGCGTCATGACTATTGAAAAGGGGCTGCTGAATTGTGAATGCATAAAGGTCCTACGTAACTCCTTCTTTGGTGGTGGGCTCTCTCCTTCTTTGGAGGTTTTCAAAGAGAGGCTAGATGGCCATCTGACAGCAATGAGGATTCTGTGAACTTAGGCAGAACATGAGAGGGAGGGCAGGAAGGGTTGCCTCAGTGCTTAGTTCTTGTGGCCCTTTCTGCATGACTTATGATCGCCACTTTGGGATCAGGAAGTGATTTTTCTCCAGGCTGGTTTGGCCAGGGATCCTGTAGGTGTTTTGTCATCTTCTGGATGTGGAACAGGGGTCACTGAGGGAGGGGAGGTATTGGTGAATTTCCTGCCTTGTACAGGGGGTTGGACTAGATGACCCTGGAGGTACCTTCCAACTCTATGATTTGAACTTTGGGGCTAACCAAGGAATCTAAATAAGAAGAAGAAGAAGAAGAGAAGAAGAGATTGGATTTATACCCCGCCCTTCACTACCCAAGGGAGTCTCAGAGTGGCTTACAAACTCCTTTCCCTTCCCCCACCCCCAACAGACACCCTGTGAGGTAGGTGGGGCTGAGAGAGCACTGACAAAAACTGCCCTTTCAAGAACAGCTCTTATCAGAACTACGGCTTGCCCAAGGTCATCCAGCCAGGTGCAAGTGGAGGAGTGGGGAATCAATCCCAGTTCTCCCAGATTAGAGTCCGCATACTTAAACACTACACCAAACAGGGAGTATACCTGTAGACAGAAGGCCCAAGGCAAGTGGAGAATATGCTCAAAGTGCCCTAGTCCAAGGTCCCAGTCAGAAGAGTTGCTGGGAGTTCCACGGGGGGAAGGCTAAACCCTTCCCCTTTTGATGCAGTCTCAACTCAAATTGAGCTCTCCACCTATCTGATAACTAAACAACAGCAGCAACAACAACAACACTAGGAGCTCCAGAGATAGAACTCCTTATGGCTTGTCTGGTTCAACCTGTGATTTATCACATTTCCCATATTTTTAGTCCATATTTATAATCATCTATATATCTAATAGCGACATGTGGCTTCCATCAGGGCCACAGTGACACTAAACGGATTTCCCTGCAAACTTGGGGAAACCCCCCCCCCCCAAGTTAGCAGAAACATCTGAAATCACAAATAAAATTCTCCACCCCAAATAAAGCAGCATTGTCTGCGCATGAGCAGACAACACAGTTACCTGTAGAGCTGGCGGTGGATACAGGATGAAGGGAGCAGCACCAGGCCTGGCAGTGGGGGATGCCGGGAGCTGCTCCGGGCCCGGCCGTGGTGGCAGAGGTCACTGGGAGTGGCTCCAGGCCCAGCTGTGGTGGTGGAGAATGCTGGAAGCTGCTCTGGCCTCAGAGCAGTTCCCGGGCACCACCACTGCCACAGTTGGGCCCGAAGGTGGGTGGTGGAACTACCCAGGCTCGGTGACGGGGGGACTGGGATTTCACTCCCCCATAAGTCATGCAGACCCCCCCCCCTCCTGAAGGAAAGAAATACAAAGTATTGGGTTGGGGAGGCAGAAAGAGAAAGAAAGTGACGGAGTAGTGAGGCAGCCATGAAATTAAAAGACGCAGCCATGAAATTAAAAGTGATGGCGAACCTAAACAGCATGATAAAAAGTAGAGACATCACCCTGCCAACAAAAGTCCACATGGTCAAAGCAATGGTATTCCCAGTAGTCACGTATGGCTGCGAGAGTTGGACTATAAGGAAGGCCGAGCGCCGAAGAATAGATTCTTTTGAACTATGGTGCTGGAGAAGACTCTTGAGAGTCCCTTGGACTGCAAGAAGATCGAATCAGTCAATCCTAAAAGAAATCAACCCTGACTGTTCCCTGGAAGGCCAGATAATGAAACTGAAGCTCAAATACTTTGGCCACCCAATGAAAAGGGAGCACTCCCTGGAGAAGACCCTGATGCTGGGGAAGATTGAAGGTCAAAGAAGACGGGGACGGCAAAGGATGAGATGGTTAGACAGTGTCATCGATGCAACGAACAGATTTCGGGGGCTCCTTCCTGCTGCCGGCCAGCTGGATGGGGAAGCCCCACCTCCAGCGACCAACCAGCCTCCCCTACGGCAAGATTCAAAGGGCCCTCCAGCTGACCAGCAGGAGCAGGTGGCCCACCAATCAGCTGGAGGGCCTTTTAAATCTTGCAGGAGTGAGTGAGGAAGAGGGGTTTTCTGGAAACAAGTGTTACCTAATTTAGCATGCATACAGCACTCATGACTTGATCAAAGCAACTGTGATAAATTACATTGTAATAGATTACAACAGCCCAACAAGGGTCCCGGTCACACGGGCAGGAAAATGTGGGGGGGAAACGTGGCTGTTAGCCCCAGGGCTAAAAACCGTGCGGTTGCTTGATCAGACCTACCGATCGAGGTCCCGGGGAGGTCCTGTGGTAGGGGGGAGGTGCTGATCACTCCACTGTCCTGCGGCGCGGCAAAGAAGCGGGGTGCGGGGCAAACGGGTTGGTTGTTTTTTTATTTAAACTCAAATGTGCGCATGCTCCCTTGGGTGCGTGTGCGCATCCGTGGAGACTTTGAAAAAAATTTTTCCCGAGGGGATATGGGCGGGCACCGGAACTACCTCCGGAAACGCGATCAGACGCCCGCCCTTGCCCCACGGTTTCAGGAAACTAGTACCTCCGAGGTACTAGTTTTTTACTGCGCGTCTTCGGCGGGAAGCCTCGGTTGCGCCACAGGAGCCCAACGCTTCCCAGATGTGCCGGTGAGATCACGCCCGGAAACTCCGCCTATCTTCCGTCCCTCTAGCGTGCCTAATGCTCCGTGTGACCGCAGCCAAGGTTGGTCAGTGTTGTTATTATCTCCACACTGCAGAAGGCAGGGAGGAGGTTAAGACAGTAAGTGACTTGCCTAAGAACACCTAAGTTGGTATTTGAACCAAGGACTTCCTGGCTTACTGTACCCATTCTTAGCATAATGCTAAATAGAGCAGTCTATGGCCAACATACATGGTTGCTTGTGGTCTACGCAGATGACAGATACAGCCAGGGCTTTTTATTTTTGAAAAAAGGTGCCGGAACTTTTCACAAACTTTTAAACATTTAAAAAATAATTTTGTTGAAGAGGTTCTGGAACTCCGTTCCGGCGCATTCCGCCAGGGGAAAAAAATGCCCTGGAAACAGCAAACACAAAACACATCTGGACAAATAAAAACAGAAGAATCCTCATCAGCAAAACAGTTGCTACTGGAGAGGGGCCCTGGTAGATTTGGGAAAGAACCCAAGACCTGGAATATACAGAAAACCTAAATTAAACCCATATCTCTGCAAGACTTTCTCTGAATTCTGGAAATGTCCCTTGTGAGAAATGTAGCTGGTGAAGTATTTTAAGCACGATGATGTCAGCTAGATTTTGATAGGCTTCCACAGTTCTCATGGAGGGCGCCGCAATGCCTTTCTACCAGAAGATGGCACTCGCCGCCTCTTCAAGGGAAGCTTTCCCACTCTGCCGGTTTTTTTAATCTGCACTGGGCAGCTGTGAAGCAAGAGAAAACACCACAGGCAGCTGCTTCCATACCTGGATGCTGGGGCAGAGAGGGCAACGTGACGATGGTAGAGCCCTAGGAGGACCTCCAAAAGGAACCATATTGTGAAGCCAGATCAAATAGGATTTTTAAAAGATTTCTGCAGCTAAGAACATACTTTTTATCAAATGCCCTGAATCAGGAGAAACAGCAAGCAAATCCCATCTGCTTTTTGTGCGGAGAGTTTTCTTCTGGTAGGTGGAATCATGAAGGAATGCATCTTTCCTTGTCCTCCTCGTAACTTCTGGGTGGGTAACGAGCCACACTCTGCTTGAGGGGGTTCCAGATCTTACTTCGCCTTGCATCCATTTGTATTTTCTCCCTGCCAGTCCTTCTACTTCGGCTTGTAAGCATTTAAATTTCATTGCCCACTCTGCTTTTCAGATATGCACTGGGAGTTCCATGTTCAGACTCCACCCCCCCCCCAGTGGGTTTTTAAAAATAAACTTAATTAGTAGCTGGGGGGGGGGCTGTTTGGATAGGTACTGATGCATGGAATGAGGGAGGGGTTAATATTTCCCTCCTTCACCATTTTCCCAGCCTGAAATGGGGTGGGGATTGTGTGAGCAGTGGGTTGAAAGGCCCTGAAGACTTTGTGACGCATCAGTATACGAGATAACACTGACCATTCAAAATAACACAGGTGAGCTAAGTCATTCATCGCCTGTAGAGGCTGCCAGATGTGTAAAGCCCCCAATCAATACAATTAAATGTAGTGATTTTTTTTAATGTACCATTTCTTCCTTAAATCTCCCTCTGAGATGTCATTGTGTAAGAACGGTAACTTCTAGGTCAGCTGAAAAATGCCTACTTAAACTGAAATATGCTGCCACAAGGTTCTGAATATTGACATTTTTATGTTTAATTGGGGTCCATTTATTTATTTGCACAGTTGAACACATGACTCTGCCTTAGAGTGAACATACCATTGGTCCACTGAGGTCAGTACTGTCTAGTCAGGTTGGCAGCGGCTGTCCAGGGTCTCAAGTGGAGATCTTTCACTTACTGCCTGGTCCTTTCAGCTGGAGATGCCCGGGACTGAACCTGGGACCTTCTGCATGCCAAGCAGATGCTCTACTACTAAGCAGCGCCCCCTCCCCAATGGCTGTACTGTCTGTGCTATGTATCTGTGGGTTCTCCTCCTCCTCCTCCTCTTCTTCTTCCCTGCTCTGATAGTTTAGGACAACCAGAACGCAGGGGCTGGGGGTAGGTGGGAAGGAAGCAGGGCCAAACCCAGCCTGTATAAAGCAGATCTTGCAAGAGGCCAGGGAAGAAAAAAACAGATCCTGTTCCAGGCTTGTGAGAACAGAGATCCAGGGGAGAGAGAGAGGGGAACCAAGTGAGCCAACCCCTCCTCTCCCAGTTCTGGGGCCTGGGGAAGCTTGGAGACAGATGTCCACATTGCGGCAAAAGGAGGGGCTTCAGGCCTGGCCAGGGGGCAGCATCACACACATTGACAGAGCGATTTGGGCCTTAGAGACAGGAGGAGGAGGAGGAGGAGGAGATTGGATTTATGCCCCGCCTTTCACTCAGAGTCTCAGAGCGGCTTACAAACTCCTTTCCCTTCCCCTCCCCACAACAGACACCCTGTGGGGCAGGTGGGGCTGAGAGAGCTACCCTTTCAAGGACAGCTCTGACAGAACTATGGCTTGCCCAAGGTCATCCAGCAGCTGCAAGTGGCGGAGTGGGGAATCAGGCTCGGTTTCCCCAGATTAGAGTCCGCGCACTTAACCACTACACGAAACTGGCACCAAAAGAGGCACAAGCAGCCTATCCATCTGATTATATGAAATCTGCTGGAAGATCTCCTTCTATGCCCTTCCCAGCCAGTCTCCCGGATGTTCACTATACGAGTACACGTGCTGATTAGCCTATAAACGAGATTAACATGCAAAGGGTTCTGTCTATTAAGAATGGGAGGGGGGGGAGAGAAATGCTCTGGCCACAACAGGATAAAAAGATACCGCACAGTAACTGCAGCGAACATCAGCAACACACATAGCTGCTCCATCTCCCATAATTCCATGCATAACTAATGCAAGTATTTGAAAAGCAAGGATGACACAGGCATCTGCTGTGTTTCAGGGGTGTTTACAATGTGTGTATTTGACATGCCAGTCATGAAAAAGATCATCAGAAATAGGACCCTGTCATCGTCTATAACAGAAACCACTATAAGATTAAAAACAGGGGTGTGGGTTAGTTCAAACACAGGGCTGACTCTCCCTAACATTCTTTGGAACGCACGTGTCAGCAATGCGGTCCTTTTTTGAAACTTGAAACGAGCAAGATGTAGTGCACACGAGCAGAAACATTTCTGAGTACATTTGGGCCAGCATTTCATGTCACACTTTTATTTCCTATCAGCTTTGTTCCGCGCTGCTTCAGGATTTGGTCCCTCCGTGTGCTTTTACATATATATAGGCTTCAGAACTGCGCGACGGAGATTTTAAATTAGTACTGTTAAATTGAACTGATATAGACAGTTTGATTCAATGTCCTGGCTTGAAGAGTGGAGATGGCTTTGAGAAAAGATCACAGGGTATCCAGGAGACAAGATCATAAAGCAGATATGTTTTACCTTCTGCTGAAAGAAACCTGCAGGACAAATTAGCACCAGGGCTATAATGAATGGGAGCAAAATGGTACACACTCGGAAATTCAAAAGGGAGAAAGGCTCCATATAATGGAGGAGGAAAAGGAAGAACGATTGAAAGGAGGAACCGTGGGACTGTGGGGACTATGGGAAGGTTAGAACCTCTTTACTGAGATCAGGGATTTCAGGAGTGACAGACCACAGGACGCCGTGTGGACTGGGCCACCTGCTGACAACACCACAGCCATCGGCAGACTGGGTGATTCTGCACTGGCTTTTCCCTCCGTTGTTTTACCAAACCTGCGTTGGAACAGAAAAGGTGCAGCTCAAAACCACATTCAAGTACCCCGGGGGGCAATGCCCATACTGAGTGCAAAGTTGACTCTGAACGGCCGTAAATCTATGCAGGAGGTACCATAAAACGCGATGATCAAAGAAACTGAAAGCGGCATGCAGTGTAGAGGGTACCGTAAAATCCGATGATCAAAAAAAGTGACAGCGGCATGCAATGCAGAGGGGAATTTCTATTCCAACGTGGGTTTGGTATAACAATGGAGGGAAAAGCCAGTGCAGAACAAGCCACTGTGTGACTATGTCCATCCTATGGGCTTGGCATGAAGTGGCAAGCTGGGGCGGGGAAGCAGGTGGGGAATGGTACTTCCTTCTGCCCGGGGGTGCTGTCTATGTCCATCAAGGACTGAGAGACCGTCCACTCAGGGCCTGCCTCCTCTCCGCCTCCAGCTGCTGAAGGCCCCCAGAGGAGCTGCAGTCTCATAGACAATCTGAAAATTGTATTATTTTATTGTGATGTTTTCTTTTTGTTAGGTGTCCTTTTGGAACACAAAAGGCGGGGTACAAATAACTAACTAAATAATATAGTAGAACGAAGTCTTGAGTCCAGTGGAACCTTTAAGACCAACAAAGTTTTATTCAAGGTGTGAGCTTTCGTGAAAGCTCACACCTTCCTTTCAGAGCGACAGGCTGTTCACCTGAATCTAAATAATGTAGTGTTTCCTAATGATTGTATTTTCTTTTATCGTATGCTGTGCACAAACTCTCTGAGAGTGTTTGATATTGTGAAGGCCTATGGTCACATACAAGAAAGTGATTCTGATTCTAATGATTGTAGATAAGAAGATAGATCTTCAATGGTCCTCACTTGGCAGAAAATGGCTCTGCCCAAACACACATCAGGGCTTTCAGGAAATGAACATTCCCCACACGGGAGGGGAGGGGGGAAATGTGTGCTTGTGTGTAAGGGAACAGCAGTTTAGAGTCTGGAAGTAGGGCGGCCAGATCGCTTACCTGGTGTGACCCGGGGGGGGGGTCTGCGCACACACGTCGCCAGTGGACGCTCTAGCATTCAGCTTGAAAACTCTATGATACCACAGGCCGAATACTAGAGCGTCCCTCCAGCAACCTCAGGGTGACATCATCGTGCCGGGCACGTTGGCCAGATCCAGGCACTTTGGGGGTGGCTGGATCCGGGCCAGCAGGCTGGGGGCCCTTTGAGTAGGCAGCCCTATCTGGAAGAGACTGTGGGCTCTTCCATATTCTCATTTTTTCCCCTTGTAAATTTCTGTTTCTTGGGGGGAGGGGTGTCTGTTCCACGCGTGTTTTGCTCCTTCTAGTGGTCAATTTGATATTGCACCAGTTTTTGCCCAGGATTATCTCCCTGCAGATTTAAACTGTAGGTTTTCAAGTGGGACATAAACCAGTGCAATATCAAATCAACCACTAGGGGGAGCGAAATACATGCAGAATGGAAAACCCCCGAAGCAACAGGAATATACAAGTAGGAAATGAGAATATGGAAACGCCCGGAGAGAGAAAGACACAGAGAGAGTGCTGAGCTGGGGCAGCTTGCGGTACAGGATCTCTCTCTTTCTCTCAAAGTCTGATGTGTGGCAGCAGATCTGCTGCCCCACGGGAGTGCTTCTTGGCCCCCCAATGTGCTCTGTTAAGAGTATTTGTAAACAAACTAACCAACAGCACAAGTCTCCTGTGCTCTGTCCTCCAACGGGAACCAACCCAGGTAAGTGCTGCCTTGCGAATATCTCGTCATCACTAACGGAAGGGGGAAAGCACATACCACAAGAGGGAAATGGAGGGGGGGGGCATGCAAATCTGCACTGCTTTATCCAGCTTCCTTTGGTGCTTCACTCAAGGCAGATTTTCACTGAAATATACTGCATTAAGAAATGGTCCTCTCGCAGCTATCATATGTTCAATAGCAAATTTTAGTCAGAGAAATTTCTAAACCACTGTGAATATTAGCCCTTTTCAGACTCGTAACATGGAGTGGGAGGTTTGTGGCAGAGAAATGGTTTCACCAAAACCTTGTGTTGCTATTGGTGCAACTGTGGCCAAGCCCTTTCAGCCCCCTCTCCCCGCCTGTTAGTCCCCCTCTGTTCCCTGAAAGCTAAAAAACGGCAAGCACCGTTCCCCCTTTCCCCCTCCCCTCCCCAGCCTCCCCATTTATTTACCTGTGCTCGGTGCTCTCCAACTGCAAACTGTATCATGGCAATGCCTGGATTATGGCTGTCATCAATCCTTTCCACGGTGCTGGAGTCTATTTTCAGATCCCCGCTAATCTCCGCACTTTGTATAAAGTCTTCGGTTTTTAAATCTTCTACCTTCTTCAGCTCTCCGTTGGCCAACTGGATGATCGACCCTTTCATGAAGTAAGGAGGCAGTGTAGGAGGAGCGGCGGCGGATGAAGGTAAGGACTGGACCAGCGGGAGGTGGATCTGAGCCTGCACAACGGCCGCCTGGTACGCCGGCTGGCTGGCTAGCGACTCGGCACTGAAATTCTCGTTTTTCGGAATGGCGGTCGTGACAAACGTGTGAGGCACGGCTGCCAGCTGGGGAGATGAAGTGGCTATAGCAGGCGGTACCCCCGAAGAGTCGATGTCTGCACTGCCAACTGGTATTAACAGGGGCTGGGTACCAGGGATGACCAGGTGCTGCGGCAGGTTTCCAGGGTAGCCAAACGCTTGCTGTTGACTGCTCAGATAGCCAATGACCGGTGGCTGAGTCCCAGTGTAGAACGCCGCAGCAGGCAGTCCGACCGGGAGGTGCTCTGAGGCGCTGTGGGTGGTCTGGATGACGGTGTGAGGGGACAGAGTGGCAACTGCTTTCACCCCTTCCTGGCCCATAGTCTGCTGCGGAGATAAAGCGTAGGATCGGTGGACTGTTTTTCCTAAATGCAAACTTCCCTTTTCGTTGAGAGCCGAAGGAGGTGTTTCTCTGTTGGTAGCCTGCTGGACCTCCATATCTGCAGTAGGTGTGCTGCTGTTGGGGATGACCATAACAGAGGACCGGACACTGGAGGAGTCCCGTGAGACGTAATCAGTGGGACCCGAGTGGACCACCACATGTCTGGCCTCGTAATGATGAGATGGTTTATTGCCTGATTTGACAAGAGTCACGTCTGAGGACGGTGAGATGCCGTACCGCCTGCTCTTCTCCATTTCCCCATTGAGTATTTCTTTCACTTGCATAGCCTGCAGCCTGCTGCTCTCAGACTTCTTGGTGGACTCCCTGGTGACAAAATGGCCTCCGGAGTCTGCATATTGCACCACCACCTGGGAGGAGGGGCCGAGGGTGAACGTGTGAGGGATCACGGTCTGGTGGGGATGCAGGTGGACCGGGATGGCTGGAGGAGAAACATTTCTGACGGCACTCTGGGGAGAGCTGGAAATGTGGACGTACTGGTTCTGCTGGGTCGGTGGCGGAGACCCTGCCGTGATCAATCCAGGGGTCCTTACTAGGTGCTGCTCAACTTTGTGCCCTTGTTGGCTCATGCTGGCCAGCAGAGTGGAATAAGCCTCCAGCTGGGAACGCTGGGACGGAGTGGTCGCAAGAGCAGTGGCGGAGGCTGCCGTGCCAGTCGCAGAATTGGCCGTTGGGGAAATCAACGGGGACGGGATGAATCCGGCATATGGTCCGCTGTATGGGGGCCCAACAAACTGGAAAGTGTGTTGCAAGTGAGTGTACTGCACCGGGGATACAGGTGTCCCTGCCTGCGTGAGCGCAGGCGGATACACGGTGGGAAGTGTTGTGGTGGCCGGAACAGACCGAGGAGCATTAGGTGGGGAATAATCTATTCCCATAGACGGTGACTTGTGTAAACCTATTCCCTGCTGTGAACCAACCTCCACCGAAATCCCTCCAGGCCTGTTCCGTCCACTCGTGCTGCTCTGGCTGCTGGTTGTGCTCGAGAGCCATGTTAAATTATCCACACGGTGGTTTTCAGTGGCCAGGACTAATGGCTTCACCTCTGAAGGCAGGCTAGTGGAGGGGATTTCTCGCTTCTTGGGCGGCAGGCATTCATTGCTTCTCTCCTGGTTGGATTTCATTTTTCACTGTCCCTTGCCCTCCACTTCCGTGGCTTCACTGCCTGGCTGGTTCTGATTTCAGTCTGCTAAGCAGAAAGTCACATTTGATTTCTGAAGGGGATCCAGAAACTTCATGAGGAATCATCTCCCTGTGAACACAATACTCCGCAAGTTGCTCTGGAATGAGAGGGGAAAGGAGGTGGGGAGGGGGAGAAAGAAAGCAATTAAAATCAAAAGAAAAAGTTAAGCACTGGAACAATGACGTTTGTTTTGTTCAGAGCTCCCAACTATTAGATCCATAGGTAGTGTGTGAAACCAACATCTACCATTTTAAATAAAATTACTTTAGCCTCAATAAATTGTCGGAGGAAGTATTTATTCTTGAAATTCCAGAAAGATATCTCTGTGGCTGCAACACTATGCATTTACTTGAGAAGAAACCCATTGTATCACAGTATGATTCACATACTATATCAGGTACTCCTAGGGAACACACAAAGCCCATTACCTACCACACATTTTAGTGGTATAATATGTATACGTAGATGGGTTCCCAAATTACTGTAACTTCACATTAAGCCAAACATTATGGTAAAAACCAGTAAATAAAACAAACACTCCTCAAATTATAAAAAGGGTTTGCAATTTTTGAAAGACTAGTTTGGAACACCTGGACCTGGGCCTGCAACACAATCATTCCGTTTTGCTTGAGTCAACACCACAAGTATCTTCTAGTTGCCAGCCAGGGATGCTTACCAAATTCTCCACATCTCAGATTTCTTTATAGAGTTTGGGGCTGTGGTGGACTGCACTTTTAAAATCTTAGAAGTGCTGTACAAACAGGTAAAGGACTGTGAAGGGTTAATTCTTCACACAACCAGAGAGCCTTGAGTGACAGGCTGCTCCAAGCAATCTGATTGGTTAGCATCAGCTGAGTAGAGAAAGACTTCTGAACTGAATGCTGAGGCGTCTTCAGTCTGAATTCAGCCCTGACACAGACAGGACAACTGGGGAAAGTTGGCAAGGACAAGTGGATAGTTAGATGGAGACTCCCATTTGGGCCAAAGAAAGGGGACAGATGTGAGAGGAGAATTTCCATAACCAGTCAAACAGGGAGTGAGCTTGGAAGAGTGGAGATCCCTGGCTTGGTGTGGTTAGAAAACGCCTTTATGGTGAAATCCCAAGAACACTTTCCAGGGACTGAGCCCCATTTAATAGTCCGGAATAGGATTCTAAACAGACCTGGTTAGGATTGCTCTCTTGGAGACCTTAAGAGTCAAGACGAGTACTGGTGTTTCAGGGGAAGGGGTTTGGGTACTGGAACGAGTGCACCAGCCTTCTGAAAACCAAAGAAGCAGAGAAATACCAAAGAAGGTATACCGACATGTTTGGGGGGGGGGGACACTGGAACAAAAGCCTCTCAACATAAAGATTTAAGTCACTGTGAAAAGCTTAAGAGACTCTCACTAGCCTGAAACATGAGAACTAAATCCTGTGCATGTATTGATTTTACCTCAGAGTTATCTATATTGCGTTACTTCAGAACTTTCAACCCCTGATTTCACCTGACCCTTCCCCTTTATGTTGAATAAAATATTTAGTTAAATTTGAATTTTAAAATGTCTCAAGTGCCATTTTCAGTGGTTGAAGTTAAAGGGTGACCCCGACCCTTTCCTCGGGTCCCTGAGCTGAGCCAGCAGTCAAATATCATACTGACACAGGGTGGGACAGCCAAAGTTCTTCAGGAAAGAAGAAAACAGACCACTAGAGCTGCTCAGTCAGAAAGGGAAAGAAAAACAGAGGTAAAATCTTGCCTCGGAGGGAGAGAAAGGGAAGGGGGTCATCAGGTATCTGCTGTTCTGCTTCCATACTTTGTTGTGCATCCAATGTTCACCTCAGCTTTCCTCTCATCCTTTTTGCCCTTTTTGCTTGTTTTCAGTGTACAGACCATATATGCGGCGATTAAAAGGACTACTGGAGCAACTGCTATCTTTTGGCATGGCATTCGGTGCAAATATAAGTTCCTGTGCATTGGTAACTTGTAAGGTATAAAAATCACCTACTGAAAATTATGGCAATCTATGCACGTCCCAATTCTGAAATTAATTTAGGAAATTCCCAACCAGGCAGCAGCAAAACGATGGGACTTTTAACAAAACAGGGGGGAACCGCTAATCCCCCTTACCAGTTTGCAAATGTCATCTAGGCCAGCAGCCGAAAGTTATCCATGGTGGTCTGCAGGGGTCATTTCCTGCAGGAGCGCACAGGAGCAGAGCTCCGGCAGTAAAGAGCCCAGGGGGGCGGGCCCATGCAACAAGCCCCACCCCCTGCTCCCAGCAGCCCTCAGTCAGAGCAAGAAGCAGCCAGGTAAGTTGCAGAGCCCCCCCCCCGGCCCCCTGGTCCAAAACAGTCCAGTGGCACCTTTAAGACCAGGTTTTATTCAGGTACAAGCTCTCCCTCCTCTGTGAGGGCAGATCTGTGTGTGTGTGGCCCCCCCCCAATAGCTAGGAATCCAAAACAGTCCAGGGGAGCCTGAGCAGTGGGTGTTGCCTTCTGACACACTTCTGGTGATGCCAGGGGGTGTGGCATATGCAAATAAGTTATGCTAAGGAGTTATAGTAATGAGCTCCTGCACCTCTTTTTCTACGAAATGACCCCTTGGTGGACTGTCAATCAGGATGTCTAAGGCCATTACAGGAGGTGATACTTTCCCTCCCCACCCCTCCTCAGCCATTTTGCCCTGCTGACTGGGGAAGTGCCCATATAGAATGTTACCTTCAGATACCTGCAACCTATATCCGACGCACAGGTTAAACTCTACCTGCATGGTTAAATTACAGACCACGATAATAACCCCCATATGCAGCCTCCAATCATATCATGTTCCCTTGTTCCTTAGTAACCAATGAACTGTGAGCTGCAGCTGCTGTGAGGGAGAAGAACATTCACAAATGACTGGGAGCAACTCTGTAATCAGGAGACAAGGCTTGTTATATTTCAGGGGAGAAATTATTTTATGAGTTACAGCTGCATTGGTCCTAAAGAGCGGCTGCCGATTTCAGTTCAGAACGTCCACAGTTACCCCGGGGCACCTGCTCACTGCAGGATGGCTGTGCTTCGATTTCAAGGGCAGGATGCTAGAACAAGGCCGCCTGCCTGTTTGTGTGTGTGTGTTGGTATGACTCCCTTTTCTGTGACTTGTGCAGGTACAGATAAGCTGCAGCACAAGGATCAGAGCTCCAAAACATGCTACAGTACCTTAATGGCTCTTTCATCGAAGATGTCTCCCTTGGGAGCATTGTAAAGTGGATAAGAACTTTCAACAAGAAAGAGTCTTCAAGGTTCCTTTTAGAGAGCACCAGGGTCACTGATATCTTCATTTCCTAGAACCAATATAGCCTGACTCAGTCACTCTCATACCTAGCATCAGGAGAATGATTCCAGACAGAAGCTATTGGAGGTGGGGTGTGTGTGGAATGGGGGTTGGTACCCAGAACCGTGCCAACAAAAGTCCGCATGGTCAAAGCAATGGTATTCCCAGTAGTCATGCATGGCTGCGAGAGCTGGACTATAAGGAAGGCCGAGCGCCGAAGAATAGATTCTTTTGAACTATGGTGCTGGAGAAGACTCTTGAGAGTCCCTTGGACTGCAAGAAGATCAAATCAGTCAATCCTAAAAGAAATCAACCCTGACTGTTCCCTGGAAGGCCAGATAATGAAACTGAAGCTCAAATACTTTGGCCACCAAATGAGAAGGGAGCACTCACTGGAGAAGACCCTGATGCTGGGAAAGACTGAAGGCCAAAGAAGATGGGGACGGCAAAGGATGAGATGGTTAGACAGTGTCATAGCTGCAACGAACATGAAGTTGAGCAAACTTCAGAGGACGGCGGAAGACAGGAAGGCCTGGCGGGATCTGGTTCATGGGGTCGCAAAGAGTCAGACTCGACTGTGCAACTGAACAACAACACCCAGAGCATGTGAGTTCGATGTCTGAAACATTGATCTATCTATATCCCATCCCATAAATGTCTGCGGTGGCTTAAATAAAACACCAACAGTATAACATCATCCATATAATGCAAAGACCAATAAAATATATTTTGCAATGGTTTAAAGTAAATAAATTGAACTGGAGATGACCATACAATACCAAGTAATCCCAATCACACAGCCAAAGAGAACAAGAAGTCAGAGTAGATAAAATTCAAGACGCTGCCTGTAATTCCCCACTAGCAAAGGCCTTGGTGGTGCCCGAAAGGAACCTGAAAAGAGTACCTGCATGCACCCCCTGGAGAGGCCATTCCATAGAGCACCATGACAGACATGCCTCTCGTGGAAACCAATGCTCCCTTCTAAGCCGTGGAGTCTTGGGAGCAAAAATTCTACTTGGCGAGCTATTGGATTAAAGTTGTGAGCGAGCGATTTGGCTAGTGCATAAATTAATTCGCTCTGGAGCCCTCCTTCCTGAGCTAAGACAAGAACGTGTGAGCCGGAGGCTAAAAAGCTGTGAGCTGGCTCACACGAACTCAGCTTAGGAGGAACACTGGTGGAAAGCCATCTAAGTTTCAAAAATGGCAGTCATCCAAGGCAGAGCTTCAGGAAATGATTTCAGCAGATAGGAGATCCTGGTTCAAATCCCCGGTCTACCAAGGAAACTCACTGGGTGACCTTGGGATAGTCACACATTCTCAACCTAACCTATCCCCTTCGCAGGACTGTTGTGAAGATAAAATGGAGGACAGAACCATGTAAGCCGCTTTGGGTCCTGTAATGTATTCAGAAGCTGCCCTGAATGCATTAAGATGAACGTGAAATCATCTCATAGGGAAGCTATGAAGCTTCGTCTTGGCCAGGGATTCGAGCCAAGACTAATGCGACCAATCACATTCAAACAGACGGGAAGCGGGAACGCTTGTGATTGGACTGTATGCGCTCAACCTGATAGGTTGATATCTGTATAGGAGGTGTGGCTACATTAGCCCGGAATGTTTAAATACCGAGCAGCTGCAATGGAAAAGCTGTTCGGGCTATCGAATATTGTACCGTGTTGGAGAAGTGATCATCGAGCTGAATAAACCTGAGTTTTTGCTGAAATCACTCTGACTATTTGTTAAGCACCAGACTTAACAGGTCCCCACTGAGGAAAAAGGTAGGGTACAAAAGAAGTAAATACGGGAGAGTGCAATCCTATCAGATTTCTTGGGTCCTAGACTATTTAGGGACTTACAGGCAGAAACCAAAATTTTGAATTCGCATTCAGAAACAATTTGGCAGCCAGTGAACACCAAGACCCGTGAGGAAAGGCTGAGGGACTTGGAAATGTTCAGTCTGGAGAAGAGGAGGTTGAGGGAGGACAGGATGGCTCTCTCTATAAGTATTTGATGGGTTGTTCCTTAGAGGAGGGCAGGGAGCTGTTCCCATTGGCAGCAGAGAAGAGGACTCGCAATCATGGGTTTAAATTAAGGGTGGGAAGGTACCGGCTGGATATTAGGGAAAACGTTTTTGACAGTAAGAGTTGTTCACCAGTGGGATCAGCTGCCTAGGGAGGTGGTGAGCTCCCCCTTCCTGGCAGTCTTTAAGCAGTGCTGGACGAACACTTTGTCAGGGATGCTCTAGGCCAGTGGTGGCGAACCTATGGCACTCAGAGCCCTCTCTGCGGGCACGCGTGCCATCGCCCCAGCCAGGCCCAGACCATCATTAAAGTGTCGAATTCTCTGCCAAATAATTTTAAGTAAACGAAAGCATTTGGGATTGCTTTCCTTACTTTGTTTGGATCATCTTAAGTTAATGTATGAGTTGTTTTTTCTAAAGTAAAACCTCAGTATTCAGGTTAAATTGCCGTGTTGGCACTTTGAGATAAATAAGTGGGTTTTGGGTCGCAGTTTGGGCACTCGGTCTCTAAAAGGTTCGCCATCACTGGCCTAGGCTGATCCTGCATTGGGCAGGGGGTTGGACTAGATGGCCCATCTGGCCCCTTCCAACTCTGCGATTCTGTGATTCTATGAAGTTGTTCTAACACCAGCAAAATATTTTTTGTTGGATGAGTTTATAACTGAGACCCCTTATTCAGAACTAGTTGCAGTTTCTGGATGCTCTCCGTAGGCAGCCAAACGTCAAGTGTATTGAAAGAGCAAACCAAGGGAGTAAGCAGTGTCAGCATAACTCATGGAAACAGGAAAATGCTCAGGGAAACAACCTCCCATAACTGTAAACTTTCTTCTACTTTTAAAGGGTTCTGCTTATCATTCTTGTTTATTATTTTCTGCTTATTTTAACTGAAATATTCTCCTCAACATGGCAACAGCTCATATTCTTTCAAAGTCTGCAGAAAGAGCACTAGAGGGAAGGTGGCGTGGCGTAGCCTGACCTCTTCAGATCTCAGAAGGTAAGAAGGGTCAGTCGTTGGAAGGCAAGGGCAAACCACCTCTGCTTCTCACTTGCCTTGCTAGGGTCACCATAAATCGGCTGCAACTGGATGGCACATTACACACATGCGATGGATAACTGCTGCTGCTGCTTTAATGGGCTTCTCTTGGTTTTATACTAGCATTTCTTGGGTTTCTGCTGGGTTTTTTTTCATGCAGTTGTTTTATTCTGTTTTGTATTGTATCTGCTTTTGCTCTTTGTGGTTTCATGAATTAACAACAGGGATCTCTTAATTCGTACATGCATAAAGCCAGTATTTCCCAAGCAGAAGATCAAATTGGCTGATGTAAGCAAGGAACTGTCTGAAACAGATAACCCACAATTTGTTTCGATTTATCTTGTCCAAATGATCCAAACTCAGTCTGCTGTCCTGCTCCGTTCTCCTTACACTTTCTCCACTTTTGATTTAGAATTGCTTTTCTCCTGCCAGTTGTCCTTTTTGCTCCCTGATGGATGATCACCAGTCTCTCCTGCAGCAGTGCTCAATAGAGTGAATAATGTTACTCCCGTGTGATAGTTCCATAAAGTTCATTTTGCCATCTTATAGACGGATCCTGCCTGAGCCTATAAATAACAAGGCTGGGGCTGGCCAGCCCTCACAACGTTGCATTCCGTGAATGCAATTTCAAGGGGATTTGTATGAGCATCGCAGGCAGATACTCTGTGCAAACATTTCAGACTGGGGATCTGGCGTCTCGTTCACAAGACCACTTAGTATTATGCAGCATTGTGATTCATTTAGGGATCAGAAACATAAAGCACCAAAGTGTTGTGTCATAGAGAAACACTTCACGAGCCTTTTCTTTCTTTCTTTTTGTATTTTTCATATATGTATGTATGTGTGTGTGGGAGTGTGCACCTGGAAGTCATGGTGACTTCTGGTGAATGACCCCTACTGGGGGCCTGGAGGATATTCAGAGAGGTGGCTGGGAAAACCCCACCCCCACCTCCTGCCTCTGGTATTCCAAGGAGGTCTCCCATCCAAGTACTTGCCAGAGTCAACCCTGCTTAGCTTCCGAGATCTGATGCGATTGGGCTTGCCTGGGCTATCCAGGTCAGGGAAACAAATTGGGCCTTTTCTGAGGTTGGCCTAGAGTCCAGTGTTCTGGAATGTCATTACCATCAGCTTTGTGGGGTTTCCCCCAATAGTTGACATTAGAATGTTGGATTATTCAGGTTACATCTCTCACCAGATACCTTCCAGTCTACCATAGCTGCACGAGCAGTGCTGCAGTGTTCTTCAATGTACCTAAGTGCTGTTAAGTTGCAACGGACTTTCGGCTACCCCAGCAAGGGGCTTTCAAGGCAGGTGAGGAGCTAAGGTTGTTTGCCACTGCCTTCCTTTGCAGAGGCTTCCTTGGTGGTCTCCCTTCCAAGTACTGACCCTGGTCAGCTTCCAAGATCTGACAAGACCAGGCTATACCACGCTGCCTTCCCTCCTAGTTATCCATTAAGACACTTGGAACCCCTCCAGAAAAGGTTCGATTTTTGTCCGGTGCCTAAATCCCAGCAAGGCTGGAGCAAGGCACAGTTTCCCTGGTGCCACGGATGAGTTTCATGGTGCCACAGACGACCTGCTTCTTAAACTGTTAAGCTATTTTAATTCTATTTTACTTTAATTCTGTAAGTTTTAAAATTTTAATCTGATTGTTAACGTTGTTATTGGAATGTTGTTCCCTGCCCTAAGCCCTGTATACGGGGGAAGATGTGTTTTAAGTCGAATGAATGAATAAGGCCCTCTCTTGCATTAGCACTCTCTATGTTCAGGTTGGTGGGGGCAACAAGTAGGGCTTCCTAGAAAGTCCTTAGTGTTCAGATCAGCTCATACAGCAGAACGTAGTCTTAATGCTTCCATGGGCATGGGGGACCAGATATTATTGCTGCCTTTGTTGACCTGGTATTTTTGGCCACTGTGTGACAGAGTGTTGGACTGGATGGGCCTTTGGCCTGATCCAACATTGGCGTCTCTTATGCTCTTATGACATTTATTTGTTTTTAAGCCAGCTAAGGAGAGGCAACTCCTGCCAACCTAGCAGTTCGAAAGCAAGAAATTGCAAGTAGATAAATAGGTACCACTTCGGTGGGAAGGTAACAGCGTTCCGTGCGCCTTGGGGTTTAGTCATGCCGGCCACATGACCACGGAAACGTCTTCGGACAGCGCTGGCTCTTTGGCTTTGAAACGGAGATGAGCACCGCAACCCTAGAGTCGGACTCGACTGGCTTTCGAGCAAGGGAACCTTTACCTTTAAGGAGAGGCAAAAGAGCTCGTTTCTATTATTGGTATCACCATTTAACCGGACTGCCCCCATTCAGTTTTGGCTCGCATTTGGTGTCTTTGATTTTTATGTTCTGCTAAAAATAAAAAAACTGCTGAGCTACATTTGCGCAAACACAGTTAGTGAACTTTAGACCGCTGCAAGTATTTTATCCTTGGCACCTAACTTTTGGCACATCACGCAAGATGCCTTCCTGTCTCATCTTGCTACATGGGGGGCAACAGGATGGAAGAGTTTTGGAGTTTTAAAGTTTTACCTGTGCACTTTAAGTGGCCCACCGACATGAACATTCTGAAGATGGAGAGAAATTGAACAATATATATATATATTAAAAGATGCACAATATTATAAGGCGTTATAGATCCAGATTCATAAATCGCAGCCTTGCAGTGTCCCCAACTGAGGTTTTGGTACGGAGGGCTAACACTGTTCCTTCTTATAGACCAATAACTGCAGCGGTGCACAATTCTAATTTCTTATACTGGCCGAAGCATCAGTTGATCTCATCTGTTACCAGAAAATGGTGGCTGACAAAGGGAAGTGGGTAGAAAACTGCTGTGCGGATGCTCCATTGCCAATGTGCATGCCTCTGCATTTGCTGCAGCTATGAAAACTAACTGGACAATCCTCACTGAGCGGATGCAGCCCCCAGCAGGCAGAAGATGCAATCCACCTGCTACAGTAGAACTGCATTCATGTTTCCTTGATACTCCAAATGGTCCATTACTTGATAATATGCATATTTAAATTAGTTAAACGCAAACATCAAACTCGGCTGAGGAAAAATGCCATTCCGGATCACGTCTCATCTGCCTCTGAACGGAACCCTCGTCGGCTGTGAATGTGTGCAATTAAGATGTATATATGTTGTCCTCCCTTTCCCCACAAAGCATTGTTAGTCCCTCGTGAAAAATGAGTAACTGTAAATCGCTCAGAGCCAGCAAGCTCTGCAGGATTGAGCGATCAATAAATTGAAAGATTATTTATTTATTTATTTATATTGTTTTTCTGTCCTTTCACCTATAACCTTACATATTTTTAAAATGAACCTATCAGCAATAAGTACTACATTTTTAGTGCTCTTCTCTATTTGAGTGAATGAGAACAGGTGCGTCTGAAGCTGAGGATATGAAGTGAGAAAGGAAACGGAGGCTCGTAGCTTATCTTTGGTCAGCAAACATACATGGAACTCTATGGGGTGCCTGGGAAGCCCACGGCTGCTGTCAGACTGCTCACGCTGATACAAATTCCCAGAAAGGCTCAAGGCAACAAAACGAGGGGGGACGTCAACTGCTGAGTTTGCAAAGGGCACAAACCATGACAGATCCATGTGGAGATTTCAGAGTATTTTTCCATGTATTTACAAAAATCTGAAGCGCAAAACATTTCAAGTTCTAATACAGTAATACAAGCTCCTTTAAAATGTCATTACTAGAAAAACACACAAAACCTTAACTATATATATATATATA